>NC_024325.1:1368154-1393896 GCF_000523025.1 Cynoglossus semilaevis | reverse complement strand
TGAAATGAGGGAACACCAAAGTAAAAGAGCCTCAAACAACTCTCCTTTAATGGTCTGATCTGAGCTCGAACGATTGTGCCAAGGAAACTAAAACAGAACCACAAGGGGCCGAGCTTTGTGCCTTGAGGGTCACCAAAGCGCCACAGTAAGACGGGCTTTTTTATTGAGTAGGACTTCTGAGTCTTTCCTTATGTGCTATACACCCAGACTGAATCAAACCAGCAGTGTTGATCCCATACTGGCAAATATAGTTCTATAACACACACACACATGCACACACACACGCACGCATACACACACTCATATCCCAAAACACAGCAGCAATTTCTCTTATAGACATATCAGAAATGGCACCAACAACAACAGAGGCACACAAGAGCAAAAAAAAAAACTCTACAGACTCCGGTCCCCCAAAAAAACAAAAGGGGACAATCACAGCCTACTACTCTGTTGAAAACAAAAAAAATATATTTAAAAATATCATTAATATAGTATTCTTTTCTCTCATCTATACATGTCCATTAACAGCATTAATTTATATCATAAACAGGACACACACAAAAAAGAAGGAAAAAAGCGCAGAGAAGACAGCAAAAGGAGAAAAGTTCCAGTCGCAGCTACCGCTGCAGAACAAATAAAAATCCATTTTGTCTCCTTTAAAAAAATATCAACAAAAATATTTTCAAGCCGTTCTCCTGTACATCCTTTTAAATATTTTACAAACTGCACAATGAACCGCGGGTAGGGAAGCATTTAAAAAATACACCATAAAACAAACTTGTACATAAGGAGGCAGCCATAAAGAGGGATGAGGAGCAAACACTGTGAGCATGCAGTGGAAGCTCATGCTGCATCAGCATCACAGACGTATTTACAAGGTCAGACGAAACCTGTGGAATTCTACTCTAACATTTGGCTTATATGAATCGATAAAGGATGTAAACAAAACGTGAACGCGTATGTGTAAACACTGCCTTTTGTGTTGATGCAGAAAAGTTATTTTGTGTGTGTTTCTGTGTGGAGCTGATTTCCTTTTTTTTTTCCTTTTTTTCCCCCCGTCAGAGCAATTACAATAAAATAATGACGCACTTTGACTGCTCGGGAAGCAGCGAGACGTTTGTTCTTCTGCTCGTTAAAAAACAAGTTAGAGGATGTTTGTTTGTTTATAGGAGATGCAGGAGGCAGCGTGCCGCCAGAGTACCTCAAATCAGAACGATCAACAGCGGAGAGAAGAGACACCGAGTTTGTCCTTTTTCTGTCTTTAAAGCTCAACAAATGTCAAATTTTAAGTGTCAAAGACAAACATGCGCACTCTTTCACTAATTTGATTTGATTTCTGTTCTCTTCACTTCCAAAGAGGAAGTAGGAAATACAAGGGCAAGTCAAAAGGTTTTAAGAAGGATGTTCTGTTCCTCTCAGGTGTCTAGGACGGCTTTGACAAGTTTTATCATTATATTTTGTCAACTTGTTAGGTTTTAATCGTACAAAAAAAAATCAACTTAAAAATCAGAGGAGCTTAAATGGAAATTGGTTTTAGTCTAGCGCCATCTGTAGAGTGACAAAAAAAATACATTTTAAAATTTGAAAGGAACTCAATTTCAGTTTCGTGACCTAGGTCAGAAGAAAACATTGAAAACAAGCTTCATTATTTAAAAAAATAATAATAATAATAATTTTTTGTCTTATTACTTTTGACTTACCCTCGCATGTTTCCCGAAGACTGCCGTTGCCCTCTCGAGTGGTATTTTCATTAGGCTGCGTAATAGTTTTTTAGTTTGCGGCTATGATCTGACGTTGCCCTTGTGAAAGGAAAACATCAACGTTATTTATAAGTAGAAGAAATTTAGAAGTTAATTTACATTCATCTAGTATGAATCTAATCTTTGATTGTTGTACTTGTTTCCTGTCCTCTTTGCTTAAAAAAAAAACTTTGCAGAGCTTTAAGATGCACATAAAAAAAGTTACACAAAGAAATCACTGTACATGGTAAAAAAAAAAATCATTAGGCATCTCAACAGAATGGAGGTACATGGTGACGCTGAGCTCTTTTCAGGAGGAATCCCGTCTTTTTTTTGTTTTTTGTCGTCCATCAACTGCGGGATTCTTTTAACTCCATCACACTACATTTAAGAAGTCTGTAAAAATCTCACTTTTCTTCTTTGTTGTGTGACACGTCGTTAAAGAAACAGTGGTGCACGAGTTAGAGGAGGAGTTAGGAGTACGAACCACCGCTCTGGTCCAGAGGTGCTTTATAATCCACATTGTTAATGATGAGACCAACACCATGGATACAGTGAGGCAGGGTTGGAGACAAATGTGCTCTGAGCCACAGTGAGGACCTGGTCCTTGAGTGACGTGTGTGTGAGTGAGTATGTGTGAGACAGAGGTGGCAGCATCTCTACACTGCTGAAACCTGTTCATCTGAGAAAGACAAAAAGGACAAAGTATTGTTAGTTTGACTTTGAAGGACAGAAAATCATTTTTGGTTTTTCATTATTTTTTAACTTTTTTTTTGAGACGCTGAATAATTAGTTTGTCTTGAAAAAAATAGTGTCAGTTATTTAATAATGTGTTGTTTGGACAGATCACTGTCTGACTGGCCATGCTGGATGACTGATGAGGATGATGAAAGGTTCAGTGTTTTCAACATCAATAACACTGTCTCATCAACTCGCTGCATTTCCTTTGTTTGCAGATGTTTATCAGAAAGTGGTATCTGCGCCGGTCAACTTTTTATTAATGTAATGTGAAGTTTCGCCTATTTTTTTTTTCATTCAGATCTGAAAAATTGCAAATCTGAAAATCTTTCCTTTTTCTGTAAATCCCTCAAGTATTTCATATTATTTACCGAACATGCTGACATGCAGTTTTTGACATATATCTCTCTCTAATTACTAACAAAATGCAACTGAATGAATCATCACCATCACCATTATAACCCAGGATATTGATCCTACAACAACGTACCATCCTCACTGTCCGCCAGCTCCTGTGGTACGAGGCAGATGCTGGATGGTCTGGAGTAGCTCTGCGCGGACACCGGCGTCCGTGCATCCTGGTGGTTCAAGTGGTGGTTCCCGGCCATTCTCCGTGTGTCAGCCAGATTGCCGGCCCCTCCGGGATTCTGTAGGAGTTTGCTCCTCTGCAGGGCCACGCTGTATTCTGGAGGTTTGAGGTGAGGAGGCCTAGGTAGGTGACTTCCAGGACTACCACCCACTACACCGTCCGGTAGGCCCAGATCCCCCAGAGCCAGACCCTGGTAGCCTGGAGGGGTGGGAGGGGGAGCACGAAAACGCTCATCCTTAGAAGGAGAGGTGATACAGTACACTGGATGGAGGTGTGGGTGGGGAAAAAAAAGAGGAAAGGATGGAATGGAAAGGTGGAGGGTGGAGGAGTAAAGGAGGAGTTGTGTAGGGTGATAAGGTGAAAAGAAAAAGGGGGGATAAATTATAATCATGGAAATAAATGAAATCGTTGTGGTGTTCAACAAAATATTCAACAGTACATGCAAAAATAATGTTTAAACTTGAATGTAAAAAAAGATGAATGGGTGCAGCAGAAACCAGACATGAAACTAATGATTACAGATACTACCAAGTAACATTTATGAGGGAAATATTTTCGATTTTCTAACTATATATAATAATAATATAATATATAATAACATAATAATATATGTTTTAGTCAATATATTTAAGCGTGAGTTACTATCTTTACTAACACTATGGTCAGTTTAAGCCAAAAGGCTTTGTTATACGTCCATTCCTGTACTTGTTCTTTTTATTTTATTATTCTATTTTAGCAGCGGCTGTAAACAAGGCTTTATAAAGTTGTTTATCGTTACAAAAATAAAATAAAAATAAGACACATACTGCGTATACTCGTGTGTGGCTTGCTTGGAATTTACAGGGAATATAACCCGCCACTCATCCCCTCACCTATTAGGCCCTTCTCTGTGCTTGACGTCACTGTTTTGTAGGCAGCGTCCGTGCTTTGGCCCTCTTCCTCGTTGCTCGGTGAGGAGGTCCTCTCTGAGGTGTTCCGCCGTTTCACCGTCCCGTAATTACCCTCGTAAGTGTCCGACAGCGAGCTGGACGACGCCCAGCTCTGCCGTGACTGATTGGACACGTCAGAGCCAGAACCCCTGAGGTTCTGTTTGGCAGCAGCATCGTTAGCCCACGCGTGACCCACACTGTCCACCTCTGCGATCGGTCCGGTTAACTGAGTGTGCTTGAAGCCGCCCAAGTGGGCGTGCTGCAGGGCAAGCGACGGGTGTCCGTGAATACCGTGGTCCCAGGGCCGACATGAGGAGGCGGGCAGGCACTGGAAGGAGTCGTGGGAGTTGGAGGAGCAGGATGTCCAGCTGCCACGACCGCTGTCGGCTACAGAGTCCAGAGAGGTTTGGTCTGGTGTCAGCTCCTCGGCTGAGATGGAGGAGGTGAAGGTGGAGCCGCGCGTCACGTATCCGCGTGCAGACGATGAGGAACTAGAGCGAAAAAAGAAAAAAAATAGCTGAGATTAGCCGTAAATAGATTTGTTTTTGTCCCCAATCCCCGGTTCAGGGACCAGTGCCGGTCCGTAGGTCATTTGGTACCAGGCCGCAGTGGGACATAGTGAAAAACTGTACTTCAGTTTTACAAATTGACTTCATTCAAAAAGAAATCCAGTCATATCTCTTTGATTTTTTTTTTAAATTAAAGATAATCTGACAGTGTTTTAAAACAACAGGTCATTCAGACTCTGATGCTAACAGAATAAAGTCTGAAAGATGTTTTATTTAGAAAATGTTAATGATGACGCGTTATTACCGGTCCAAAGTAACGGCTAATTCCGGCCAACCGGAAAATAAATTACAGATTCTACAGCATTAAGAATACTCAGAAGTGCTTCAAAGGCATTTTAAAAAAAAGTTATAAACATTTATCCTCCATATCCACATTCTGACAGTGTCACTAATCTTTGCGTCCTGATTTTTTAAATAATGAATAAATTCAATTTCAATATTGAGCAGTTTGTTTCATCGTCACGGTTTCTTCCCAGGGGAATAAAACTGCTCAGTGGACAAATTGTGGACACAATTTTATGAAACAGAGTCAGTTTACACAGCGACGCTTTGGAGGTGAAACAATACGAGAGAAGCAGCTTCATTAATGTGTTGCTGGATATTTTATGTTTATGTTTTTGTTTTGTTTTTTACAAGATTGAAAGAGCTCTCTTATGAAAGCACAATAAACCCACTGCAGACGAAACAAGGCTGCAGTGCACTGAATAAATATTAGAAAATTGCACATGTGATCTCTGTCTTTACATGTCACAATTAAAATAAATAATACAATAAATGTTTTTTTATAAATTATCTTATTAGTTTTCTTTATTTTTCAAATTTATTTTTATTATATGAAAAATGTTATTTGACACTAAGATCTACTGGATATATTTTTTAAAAACAAATATTTTTATAGTAATGGGGTCACGTGTTTTAAGAATGATCTAATATTTTATAAAACTGAATATAATTTTAACAAATAATCTACCATCTCAATCCAAATTGCATCTCTGAATTCTCCTGCAGAGCAGAATAAGGGCCCGTCACGGAAAATACTGCACTGACAGCACTGTCTAAAACTCTAAGAAGTGAATATCTGAAAAACTTTTTTCTTTTTTTTTACTTGTTTTCTGTTGTAGCTGCAGATGTGTCTGTTTGGGGGGGATATGCTTCTTGTACAGTCTTTTTTTTTTTTTTTTTTTGCAGCTTCTCGTTCTGCTGCTCTGCTGTCAGTTCATCCTGACTCTCCGTTGTCAAACTCCAAAAAGTGTTCCACTTAAATAGATCAGAAAAATCTGATGTGGAGAATCCACCATCTGTATTTTTGTGAAATGGTACGGAGTCACACTGGAGTGATCGTATCAGATTAAAAAAGATAAACCCGCTGCAGACCAAACAAGGCTGCAGTTTACTCCGCCAGATTACAGATTAAGGTGAACACAGACAGAGGAGAGAAAAGAGCAGTAAATGGGAGACACTCGTAAAACAACCTGTGTGTTTTATGTCTTCCTGTTTTAATGAGGAAAGGCCCAATTTGGACCGCAGCTGTGGGGAGGGTGCTGGAGCAGCAGACGGTGCACGAGACTGGAGAAATTCTTTCCAATGGACTTTGTATTTTTAATTCCTAAAACTACAGAATTATGTTTGAACCAAAGGAACGTAATTTCTCTAGTGATTCCTTGTTGTATTTAAGGCAAGGGCTGCTCAACTGTGTGTGGTCCGTATTCTGTGATTATCAGGTCAGTCAGGCACATAAACTCCACGCCGACACGGCCAGTAAATAACTGCCCCCAAAGGGGTTAAAACATTTTATCTACCGGTTCTAAAACTGTTGTTAGTATTGTTTTGTTTTTTTTACCGTTTTTTTTTTTTTTTTTTTTGCAGCTTCTCGTTCTGTTGCTCTGCTGTCAGTTCATCCTGACTCTCCGTTGTCAAACTCCAAAAAGTGTTCCACTTAAATAGATCAGAAAAATCTGATGTGGAGAATCCACCATCTGTATTTTTGTGAAATGGTACGGAGTCACACTGGAGTGATCGTATCAGATTAAAAAAGTGACTTACCTTGTACTGGGCTGACTGTGGTCAGCATTCGAATGTGTGTGCATCCCTGCCGTGCCGTCCGCACCTGCAGCAGCTGCTGTGGACGTAGCAGCGACGTTGGCAGCAGCTGCGCTGGTTCTGCTGTTGCTGCTGTTACACCGATCATCGAGACCGGGAGCCGGTACGGAGTCCACCGAACAGATACTGGAGCGGGAGGAGATCTCACTGTGGCTGGAGTCAGACAGGTTGTCGGCTTTACCAGGAGGTAGGAGAGGATAACCTGCACAGAGGGGATGGAGAACACAGTTGTAGGAATTTATTTTAAAATTTTTAAAAAAGGGAGACGTTTTTGAAAAGAAACATTGAGTAAAGATTTTAAAATGATTTAAACAAGGAAGTCGTTTACCTGAAGCACACTGCAAAAGCATGAAATCAAGCGGTTGCAATAAAAAAAAAGCTTTACTTATGAAATTGTGACAATAGAACTGTTGAGAAAAAAAAGCCTCAAACTCGATGGCTACAAAGTACATCTCGAAGTATTTTCCAAAATTACCTGTATAATTTTTGACACAACGTGAAGACATAAAAAGTTCAGAGAGATATAACTACAAGGCAGTGTTTTATGCAGCGCCACCTACTGTAGACTGTATTGTCCTGCCTCCCTACATGGACACATCCACAGTTATTGCTAGAAAAACGTCACTGATTTTTAAACACTATAACTTAAACAAAAGGACGATCCTGTTTGACGATCCTCATCAAACAGAGGAAATAAAATTAACATGTTGAAAACGTCCGTTGGAAATAATTTGTCCTGGTGCACCCTGCACGCAGCAGCATGTCATAGCTTCATAACCTCAAAAGAGGGTCCTCCCTGCCCTGCACTCCGAGAACGCATAACCTCAAAAGAGGGTCCTCCCTGCACTCCGAGAACACGTGCTCTAAGGAACACAGGCTTACAAAGGGAACTTTACCTAACAAGATTGAACTGAATTACCATTTCCTGCAACGGCAGGAAAACTAAAAAAAAATGGCATCAACAGGAGTCACTTCACAGGTCATGCTGTCCTGGTTAAAAAAAAACAAAAACACATTCACTACTTTAAAACATTCAAATTAAGTTAAATCTGTTTAACAAACAAACAAGATTTTTACAAGAAATCAAACTAATTTTTTTTTTTTTTTTCGTGTCGGACAAGAGCTGACTTCACCTCAACTGAAAAACGTTTTTTTTTTTTTTTTTATCAACTAGAAAGAGACGTTCTCTCTCGTCACAGTTTCAACTCAGTCTTCTTCTGTTCTCCCTCTCCTGGCCCCGCAGAGCCAGAGGAAGGTGTTGGGACTACGCGACCTCCTGCTTCTCTTCCCTGCCTGTCTCAGTCTCTCATCCTGAGGTGTCTCCAAGTCTGGCCTCTCCCTGGACTCACTCCTCTCTCTTTTTATCCTGAACCATGACATCAGCCCTTTCCTGATGGGAGACTCTGAGGATCTCACTCTCAACAACAGCTTAGGCTGCGAGTGAGTGGGTCGAGCCTCGGGGGGGATTACTAGTTGCACCTCACGTGAACCTGCCCTTTTCTCTGCAGGACATCCTGCTCTTGCCCTCTGCAGTATCAGCCTTGTCCCTCTTTGTTGCTCTGGACACAGAACCTCCTCTGCCTTTTCCAACCTTTCCTCCCTCTCCATTGTAGTTATTTTCTCTTCCTCCTTCTCTTTATCTCCTTGCTCCTCTCCCTTCCTGCTCTGACGACGGGTCAATTGCAACATCTTCTTGTGAAGAAAAGCCCCACCTATGCCGTAGCTGCGCAGGCTGACGGTGCCGGCCTTTGTGCTGGCTTCACTGGTCAGGGATGACGACGACCCCGACAGGTTCATCTGGCTGGAGGTCTGGGACTTGGCCACACCTACTGAGACATTTTTGATTTATTAATTTATTACTCATTTTATAATTGTATTTTTCTGTGATAAATAAATAACAGGGTTAATGGCAAAGCTCCAAACCTTTCCGTGGGGAACCCTGTGGTGATGGCGTGGGGCTGGAGTGAAGAGAGGAGACGGTGGAGACAGTGTCATCAGATGGTCGCTTGGAGCTCCACTCCTCTGAGGAGCTCACAGGAGGTTTCTTTACAACCTGAGGAGAGTTGGAGTCTGTAGAAGCAAAAAAAAAAAAAAAAGAAGAAGTTTACTCATCCAAAAGAAGCCTGGAAATGTAATGGATATTTTCCAAATTATTAAAAAAATATTTTAAGTATTTCACCATCTGAGAAGAAGTTTTTATTTCTATGCTAATAGAGAGGTGTACTCACTGGGCGTGCCGATGTCCTTGGCTGTGCTCTTCTTTCTCAGTGGGTTCAGTGGGACCTGGACTTGGAGGACTTGTGAAACCCTGTTCTGCGTTTTGGACGAGGGCAGAGCCGACCGCAGAGACACCGGTGACATGTCAGACTTGGTGGATCGTCTCTCACTCAAGTTCTTAGACACTACAGCCGTAGGAAAGATGAGAAAAATGCAACAAAAAAAAAGTTGGTTGTTTTGATGCTAAAACTTACAATCATCTTTCATTTTACGATTAATTGAAGTTTCATTATTACATTCACGTTGGAATGCATTTTAAAGAAGGATACTTTTTATACACTAGGGGGCAGTGTAAGACAATAATCAGCTATTCAGCTACTAGAGCATGATGATGGGTTGCATTTTAAAATTTAATTTGCACCATTTTATTTTATAAGAATTACTCCAAAATCAATACTGTGGTGTAAACAAACGTATCTTGATTATAAATATATAAAAGTATTTGCAGTAATACTAAAATCATCTGTTTGTCAGAACAAGTTCCATGTCATTTTCATCTGTATTTACGCCTCTAATACATTTTGGGAATCACAAGATACTATGTACACGTGATGGCGCTGTTACTCACAGGTGCTGTAGGCCGGCTCACACTGCAGGGACATAATCTGATGTTTCTCCTCGTCCGACTCCACCACGAGGTTGGACAGGTACTGCTTCACCTTCCGGGCCATCTGTGCGTCCTCATACAGCTTCTTGGCGTTGAGGAGCGAGCTGCGGCGGACTCGCTTCTTGTGGGCGCCTCCCTGCACGTCCAGCATGTTGGAGTTGGTGCTGCCCTGACTCAAAGACCTGAGAAAGGAAAGGAAGAGTGAGGAAGAATAAATTATCTACGGTAGACGTCGACAAAGCAAAGCACATACGTCCTCTGATGTCACATCTGTGAATGTGTTTTGCGTTGGAGCATGTCATTTAGAGGAAAAAAAAACCATGCAACTGGGAGGGGAGGCAGTTGTTGTGGGTGAGCCATGCTTCACAGAGCAGCAGAATATTCTATCAGATGGAGGCCGAACGGAGTCAGGAACAAGATGCACGCAATCGGCTGTGTGGAATATTTCTGTATGTCAGGAGGCAGGCATAAACAAGCAGTAATATAACAGGTGACATGGTAACTGTCAACATGTTAACTGTCAACATGTTAACTTTAGTTTAACTTACTAAATGGCTGGTTTCATTTCAGGCCTTTTTTAAGGGAGTTTTTAATCAGATTATAGCAGGGTAGCTGTGGATTTATCTCAATTAATCACGATTAATTGAGATAAATCAACATTCCCGTATTTCACAACTTTTTATTTTTTATATATTGCTGGAACAGAAGGACAAGTAGCAGCAGGTAGATGTACAGTATGTGTTTCACCCCTGTATTTGTGACTAATGCAAATCATGGAAGTATTTACATGAAAAAATGCCAAAAAAATATGCAAAACTAAAACTCAAACTGTAGCTCATCAGCCGTAGCCTCACTGACTTCCTAACACTCGGTCAGACTCTCAAGCCGAGTCTTCAACTTCTCACCCGAAGATGAAGCCTCAACTAACACCTAATGGTCGTTGAGATGGCATTTGAAGCCTGAAGTTTTTCAGTGAAACTTTTTCCCACAGTCCGTGCAAATAACAACGCGTGTATCAGAGCAACGACTGGGGAAAGCACAGCGGAATTACTGGAGCGCGTCACTCTGCCCACGTGTTAAAATGCAAACAATTTTTAATCTGGTTAATTGTTTTACATTTTAGTTAATGTCGTGAAAAGGTTAATTTTGACAGCTATAATTTAGTTGTAACTGAGAGCTTTGCAAGACCTGGGTCTATGCTATTAGCAACTCAAGACAATTCATCTGAGTGAAATAATTTAAAAGTGTTTTAAGTTGAAAGATTTTTAATTATTTTTATTTGTTATTTTTAAAACCTAAACAGCTGTAGAAATGAAATGTATACTTCAATAAAGGTAGCTGACTGACCGTAGAGTTGTTGTGTATTGCTTCATTTTTTGTTTGTTTTTAATGGTTTGGGAAAATAGTAAAAATGCTCTCAACTGAACTTGTATATTAATTAAAATAAAAAAATAAAAAAATATATTGCTATACAGTATATATATGCTAAGAGGTTAAACACGTATCCATATGAGTCAGTGATGGACGTCGGTTTGGTTCAGTCAGTGTAAACTCACTGCAAATGAATGGGTTAGACACGCACAGGCAGAACAAGCATAATATGGGGACACTCGGACATATGATGAAGGGAACATGCGGTATTTAATGGTGGTGGGGATGCAGGGTGGATTTTTTTTTTTCCTGCTGGTCCGGATTAAAACAGGATGAAACCGGTACCAGCACCAACTTACCCTAAACTCTTCCACCTCTTCTTCCTGCAAGCAAGAAGCGTGAATATTGAAGCGTGATTTAAAGACAAGATCAAGGGGTCAGGGGGTGAGGGGGGTGGAGACAAGACTATGTTGATGCCATGACGCCGCAAACAGCAGATGATCGGACATGTGAGGACACCTGACGTGGGACATCTCCCCATATGAAAGTGTGCTGTGACTTTGTGCTTGTTACGCAGTTTTTCTTCAAAAAAATATTTACACAGTCCAGAATAAAATATTTACATTTTGTCAAAAAAAAAAAACCCAAAAAAAACCTAATACAAAATAACATAAGACTTTAGTCTTATATTTCTAGGCTCAAGCTATCATGAGCTTGCAGTATGAAGAGAGTGTCTGCAGGGGGCGGCCATGCTCTGCAGCAGTGACACACGGAGAAACACACACACAAAAAAGAAAAACATGGAGCGATAAAACGACTACGCTGCAGTTGGCATCAATTCTCCCTCACTTCCAGGCGATCCATGCCTTGGGTAATTATGCAGTTACATCCCAGCAGAGGAATGCAATGGAAAAGAACACCAAGAGTCATGAGGCAGACAGGAAGTGGATGGAGATTGATTGAACTTTAGCTCCTGCAGGTCTGATCCTGCTCAGTAGGTGGAGGATTCAGGTCTGCTGGTAAAGGTGTGGTGCACTGTTTCCTCTTTTGACCATATTTAGAATTTCGGTTTCTGTTTTGCAACGTCGGACTTTCTACACACCTAAAAAAATTTTTTTGAGAATTTTCCCAAGTTGTAATAAGCTACCGATATACAGTTTTGAAGACGCAAACTTTCCGTGTTCTTTCCAGTGAAGTAAACTCACTGACAAGAATAAGGTTTCACTTGCAGCATTTCAATGTCACCTACATAAAATACTTTAAGTACTGAGATTTCAGTGAAAACCTAAGGATGAAAATTTAAAAAGTGCTAATTTTAATATAGTATTACAAAAATAACACACTGTTAAAACCACATAACTTGAAGCCTTGAACTTGAGTCTTAAAGAAGGATTCGCTTCAATAAAAAAAAAAAATGTATTTGTATGTGTAGTAACTGAACAACCAACCTCTGTCTGAACATCAGAGCTGGGTCCATGTTGGCGGAGGTCATCCGCACCACGTGTCTGATCTCCTTAGCGATCATCCTGAGCTTTTCAAAATTCACAAGACCATCTACGCTGGAGTCATTGCCTGGAAGGACGAACACACAAACACACAAAAACAGTAAGTGTGAAGACAGCTGTCAATGTCGCCTGTGACATAATTTATTTATGCTTTCAGTTTTTTGCAGTCTGAAAAACTTATTTCGACATCAGTACTTTTAATAGACAACCTTTGAAGGTACAGCTTTTTTTGGTTTGTCAAAGAAAAGGGAAGAAAGGGAAGTCCTTAGCGGAAGTAAACTGTACACAACAGGAGTCTGAAACTGGCCCTCGCAAGACAGAGGAAGTGCCGCGTCAAACTGAAAAGGACGACGAGTCAAAACTCTAAACTCAGGATAATGTCTCATTCTAGTCGCATAACTAGTTTTACCTTCATGTAAAAAGGTGAGGTCCTTCTTGACCACTGGGAAGAGGGGAATGATGGGAGGCTGCATGCTCTGGCTGCTCAGGATGTTGCGGTATTTGGCCATGTTCCTGGACGGGTCAAAGACGTCCTGCAGGTCCCCGAACAGCTTCTCATACTTACTGGGCAGCTTCTCCCACGAGCTGCGCAGCCGTGCCACTGGTGCCAAGTTCAGACCGCTGTGGCAGAGGAGCGAGAACAAAAGTGAGTTTGTGAAATATCTAGGCTAGGGTGGAGAGAAAAGGAGGACAAATGTGCAGGCAGAGGTGACAGGTGCACAGCAGGTACGGCTAATTAGCCAGCAGGGCTTTGTTGTCGGAGCCGACGCTGAAACGCCTGAGATTCGCAAGAGTTGAAGAGAGTCTCAGCGTCTAAGACACGGGCGGTCGGACTGGCCTGTAATTACAGCTGCTGTTGTAACTGACGTTCAACGTGTTAACCTGTTGCTAAGAAGGGAGGAAGGCAGATACCGCATCTGTCGCTACTGTGTTTGTTTGTGGAAACTTCAACTCAACATGCTGCTGACACAGCTGCCATTAGCAACCTTAGCAACGAGGGAACGTGTAACAGGCTATGGTTTGGTATCTATGAATACACAGGTTGATGTAAGACCATTTTTTGCAATATTTTTATCTGTATGTGTTGCTGCCACCTAGTGACTGGAGGATTGTTATCGTTCATGCATTACAGCAGTGGTACACTTATGTCCAGCGGCCCATATTCCACTGGAAGCCCCCCCACCACCTGGCACCCCATCGTACCACCCAGGGGGCCCGCCCCACTATTTGAGAAATACAGATGTAAGAGCTTTATTCTGATCATCTAACCTGCTCAATTTAGCTGATGGACCAATTATGCACCTTAACCATGTAAAAAAGTAGAAAATATCACCTGGTCTCCACTACAAAAGCAACAGAAAAACCAACAACTGAGACTTAAATAAATATCAGTATCCTAAACATCACGTAATAATATTAGACAAAAATGTGATTTTTATTTTACAAAACTGTCTGTCAAGAATAATTTTGCACCCCGTACAAATATAGCTGCTGAGCCCTGCAGTAGTAGTTATAGTTATAGTATAAAAGTATTTCTTTGTGCAGTTCGGAGGAGTCAGGACTGATGTCATCTGGCAGGGCTGTGTGTGTGTGTGTGTATGTATGATGCTGTTTGTCAAGACCGATTCTCTTGAGGAGGTTCGTTTGGTACATACGCTGCCACGGGAAATGGTATCCAGGCTCACTACTATCACTCACTCACACACACACACGCAGCTCACCTGATGATCGCAAACATGGAGTTGAAGTTTTTGCATTCTCTGCAGTGCAGGGCGATCTTGATGAAATGCTTGATGGTCTTCATCCTCTTCAGGGTGTTGGGCTCTTTTAGGATCTCCGTGGCGACCCAGAAGGTCTCCTGGTTTATCACCTCCTCAAACTGCTTCAGATTACCGCTTCCCACTGAGGAGTCTAATTTGAATAAATCATCCACATATCTGGAAGACAGAGAAGTTCATTAGCAAAAAAACAAACAAACAAAGTTTGAATTTGTTTTAAGTTTAAATGAACTCACTCTGTGGACTCGATATTTCTGAAGAGCTCAAAGTCTCTCATGGAGAGCTGAGCGGCCACCTCCATGGTGCTGAGCTGCAGCAGAGAGATCTGGCTCTCTCTGAGGAGGTCCTGGGCATCCTCGTCTGAGCACAGTGTCTCAGTCTCCATGTTGTTTTTCAGGTAGTACCTATGGGAAAACACACAAGTGAGAGAGAGGTCAACCAGGAACTGGGGTGTTTTATTTGGGGAAGGAGACAATGTATAGAAACCAACAACGTAATGCAGTCAAATTGATTGTGACATCCTTTGCTATTTAACTACGTACATTTGAAATGAAAATCCAAGGTATATATATATACCTATATACATAGGTACTTTGGTATATATATACCTATATATACCTATACCTTATATATTAAAAAACATTAAGAAAAAAATCAACAAAAATCAACTATGAATAACGAATATTAAAAAAAAAACCCATTAAAACAGCAAAGCACTAAGACAAAAAAAAAACAAACAAGAACGTACTTTTTGTCACCACATTATTTATGATGCACATCGATGTTCTAACAGATTTCGGGTGTCTTATTTTTAAAATGTTTTTCTGTGTCAAGAACATAAAACATGGTGAAACCACTCAAAGAGGAATTAAACTCTTACTACATAACTGAAAAGCTGTGACACGTGCCTAAAGCTTCAATGAATATCATAAATAATTAAACTTTTTTTTCTGTATGTGAATTTCACAGATAGTAAACAAAACTACAGTAACTGCATCAGAAGTTCTACTTCATCGTTTAATGCTCAGTAGAGTGGACAAAAAAAATAAAAAATCTCATACAGAGGCATACATACATACAACTCGTGCATCTTTCAAAGTAATGCTCAGTAGAGTGGACAAAAAAAAATAAAAAATCTCATAGATTTTTTTTTAACTCGTGCATCTTTCAAAATATCTGGCAAAAAACTCAAAGTTGGTTTGTAGAGCAAAGACATGCTTTGATTGTACTTTAAGATTAGTGCACGGCTTTATTTATACGTCCAGCGCCGGGGACAGAGTGTAAAGAGATGTAAAAAGGCTCCGAGCCAACAGGAGGTAACAGAAAAATGATTTCTTTTGTAGAAGAGAACTCCAGCAGCTTTATGTAAGAACTTAGAGACGAAACAAAAAAAAAAATCCAAAACCATCCACAAGCAGCGGCATGTCTGGCTTTTTGAAACACACGCACGGTAAAAAGAATCTTCAGGGATTGTTTGACATTTAATCTACCTTTGTAACAAATCAATGCAACATATATTTAAAAATCTTTAGGAGACCCGAGGCTTTAAAAAGGAATAAAATGATATGAAAGGCAGGGATAGAAATGGAGAAAAGGAATAACAACGAGGGAGAAAAGGAGACGGGTAACTGAGAACACGAGCCACAAAAAGACGAGGGAAGAGGAGACGAGGGATGAGGAGGTGAGAGGGAATAAGAGGAGATTTAAGTAATGAAGATCAAAGCGGTGCTAAGTAGACCTGGGTGAAGCAAAGTGACTGGAACTGAGCCATCCCAAACAAGCGTCGGTGTTGTGTGAGTGTGTGTGTGAAGCTCAGGGATAAGTTGCCACACGTGTCCTCTATTCTTCTCCCCGTCTGTCATGAACGATGCGCAGACAGAAACGTAACAAAGACGCAACTGTGGGCCGTTCCTAACATCCCCTCGTGCCGAATACACACCACATGCACACGTGTATGTGAATATGTTTAAAATATGTCAACGCGACGGCAGGCCGTCAACGTGTTAGCGCTTACGTCCAACAGGACAGATGGTCTTTATTAAGCCCGTCGCTGAAACGTCACTTCTTCCCCGGCACACACGACATGAAGGAACGTGCTTGTCCATTCACGTTAGAGCCAAGTCGGATAGATTCACCCATTTTAAATGCACGCCTACAAAATTAATGCTATTTCTGTCGGAACGGGATGTACAGACTTGTATGTATGTAAATGCACGTGCCTGCGCCGAGGGAGGTGGCTGTCTGAGTCTGTGAATGAATAATTCCAGACATGCCATCGTGTCTGCTGAGGCCTCTCTGCCCTCGAACAGAGGATGAAATATTTATGTTAACCTACTTGGGGAGCGACTGATAAGACACCAGACGGAGGGAGAGGACAATTTAGAAAGCTCGTTGTTGCCAAATTGTCCAAAAATTCCGATCTCTAAAGAATGTGTTTACGTATATGTTTACAATTGACATACAATAAAATACAACCAAAGCACTGTCAAAGAGCGGTGATGTCGGATTTCTTTGTTGTGTTGAAAAAAATATATATATAATTTTTTTTTTAAAGGTATAAAATGAAAGCCCGTAGAGAGCAACTGCAGGTTTTTGTTTCCCCCTCCAAAAAATACTTGATCTATGAATTAACTAAAGCTGGATAGTGTTTCTGAGCAGGGCTTCTGGTCCTCAGGACCTCAAGAGTCATTTACTCAGGCAAATGATTTATAACCCTGCATAGCTGGAGAAAGTGAATTCAGTAAATCACTGCACCTGTTTCCCCCAAGAAAAGCACTGAAAACTGCCGTTCGGGGAGAGTTACGTCACTGCACAAACACTAAACATGACTGGCTCGGCTCGGAATCACAGCGTTATACGAGTTCACCCTGAAGACGGTGTGTGAGTGGTAAAAAAATGTCTCAACTCGGTTCCCGGTGGGCCGGACTAGTACAATTATAACATAATTAACTATAAATAAGAATAAATTTTGTTTTCTCGTGCAAAAAACTACAACTATATTAGATATTTATTCATTCATATTTAATAAAATATAATTTTACAAAAACTATCTTGAACGTGAAGTGGTTGTGTATTTTTCTTATTTTTCAAAATTCATCAAGCGGGCCGTATTGAACGCCCTAGTGGGCCAGTTTCGGCCCGCGGGCCGTATGTTTGACACCCCTGTGCTAAGGGTACAAAACAGCAAAGATAGCAGAAAATAAAAAAAAACAGTAAAAACTCTATAATACTATGTTTTATTCCTTGTTGCTTTCTGTTCAAAAATGTTTTGTTACTCAAAGTTTATTACTGCATTTTCCCCGTTGCCAAGCGCCGACAGAATAACTGTCAAAAAAAGCTCCTTCCAACCACTTTGTAAGCCCCGAGGCAAATACGTGAGCAGCCAATTCTAACAGGCCCTTGGAAGCACATTTTTCTGAACTACGACACTCGGCTCTGGTGTTCCTCTCCTGCTTCTTACCTGCCGTTGAGCTGGATTCGATCAGCCAGCTTGGAGAGCTGGTCCGGCAGGCGACGCTGCTTGATGACGCCCTCGGGGCTGACGGACACTTCACACAACGAGTAGTTTTCGGGGGCTGCCAAGAGGCCGAATTCATTGACGGTATGCGTGACCACGTCCTTGGCAGTGGTGTCCTTACTGATGATGATGTAGCAGCTCTGCTGGTCGGCCTTGAACACACGGATCACCTGGTCTGGGATGTCTGAGAGTGGGAAGGGGCGACAAATCACAGGTAGGTTAAGTTTAGGTTTGAGAAAGCGCAAAGCCACAAACAGAGATATAACAATAATAGACGTTTGATGTGGGTTACATAACACAAACATTTCCCATGACTGAATTAATGTCACTTGGTTGGTGTAAGGCAGAGGGCACAGTCCATTAGCTGCAGGAAGCTAAAGACGTTTAAACCGTTGAATTATGAACGCCGTCATGGACAATAGGAGTCCAACACAAAAGATAAAGCTGTCACAACACTGTAATATGACCGTGCGTTGCGTGTATAATTTGTTCAACCAGGCATACGATGCATGAAGGATCATCAGGAGCACATAAATGCGATTGCACGCGCAGTTGTGTGTTGACAGAAGCAGAGACGCCGGCGTTATCATCAGTACGGCGGCGGCGGCACATTACGCCAACATGAGCTAAAGGCACAACCATTAACAACACAGTTCGAGTAAACGTTGACTATCAATCTTGTTCTGATTTTTTTGTTTGTGTGAATCAGAGCTAACAACAGGGATGGGTCAGGATTTTCAACAGCCTAAATACATTTTTAAATACATTTGCTCTACATGGAAGAGTTATTAATCAGGAATTAATTTTTAGATCATTAAAGTTCTGGGACGAAACCTGAAAAAAAATTATTAGTTAAGAGGGACACATTTTCACCTGTCAGGCTTTGTCTATTTGTTGTCAAGTTTGTTTATAGACAGATCTGCAATTATTGCTAAATCTTGGATTATCCAAGGCTAAAAAAACTCAGCTATAAAGCACATATACTTGCTATAGAATACAATATATATATTATATTTGTCTTTGTCACAGTCATTGCTTTTTATCTTTTTTGTTTAGCTACTGTCCACGGTTGCAACCCTCAACTAGCTATTAGCAATTAGCTACTTTATTATCCTTGTCTAATCCGTGCACAGTGCAGAGTAACAACTGTACCGCATTTTATGCTATTTTTTTTAATAAACTTTTATTACGATGTGTGCGCGATACAAATATCGCCATACTCTACGGCTGCTGTAAAAGGACTCCGGGGTGCGGCACTGATCCGTGACAAATTTCCCTGCGGACACACGCGCCATCTTTACTTTGCCACATTATCTGAATTGATTTCTAATCCAATTTCTCCACCTTGACACGTCGTGCTATATCAACTACCAATCCCTAAAGGGACCAAATCTCTCACATCAGTTGCGCTCCTCAACATGCTCCTCATCCTCAAGTGATCATAACAACACAACACGTTTAAATGTTTTTTTTTTCCTCAGCATTTATAATTACTGATTTACACAAGGTCACGTATTGATTTCTCTCACGGTGGCAGTGACGAATGACCGACTTATAGACTGTAAAGTGTCAGAAATATTGACGTGGAATGTACGGCGTTAGCACTAAGGACGACTGAAGGTCAAGTCTGCGGAGAGAGACCCACTCCCAGAGTCCGAAATAGAACAACTTTGTCAGACTTTTGAAATGGGAGTTGCAGGCGCAGAGGTCCGTTTTGTTTATGTGCAGTAGTGTGGTGGAGGAAAGGCTGAGTGGAAGTGTAATGCCTCTTGTCTCATTAGCAGTGAATTATGATTAGAGTGTGGGAAGCTCTCAGCTAAATATCTGGCGATCATATCCGGGGATCAGAGGGAGATGACAAACTGCAATCTAGCCTGCGCACGGGAGGACGGCCACTTCCGCCCACCGAAGTCAGGCGTCCAATCAATTCCCTCCTTTTAACAAGGTATCATTGACATTCATTCACATTAGAGCAGTTGACAAACTAGCAGCTATAGAGCAGCTCAGACCAGAGAAGTCGGGGAGTAGCGTTTTTGCAGACACAGCACTACAGAGCGAGGCTACACTTCCCACATCGTCTTATCCGTCTCCTTTACTTCTCCACCGTTTGCCGAAGCTTCTCCCAGTCTCTCCGTCATACAGTTGGGAGACATAAATCACAAGTGAAAGCATCCAGATAAGAGGAGGGCCGGAGATGACGGAGGCTGGGAGAGCACTCAGGACTGGAGCGTTAGGAGGGAATTAAGGGCTTAACACAAAAAAACTCTATTAAAACTAAGTATAATAACTATAATAATGTATTTACAGGAAGAATATATACACATGTGTGTTTATATATATATATAATAGAGGTTCTAAATATATATATATACTCACAGTACAGTCCCAGGGCTTGTGAGCAGTGAGGAGGAAAAGAAAACAGAGTGAACGAGGGAGTAAGAGTGCAGCATAAACCGTGACACAGTGGTGAGAAACAACATGACACAAATTAGAGGGAAGACCAGCAGAGTCTTAATCTGTTTATGAGACGAGTTTATGCGAGAGGGGAGCATGACTGTTAAAGATCACTGCAAAGAAGAAGCCTGAAGAAGGAGAAGTTAAATGACTTACAGTGATATGGTGAAAGTGAACGTGTTAAAAAACAAAACAAAAAAAACAAAGAGCAAATTAAAGATCTAATTTGTTTGCATTTCTCAGAAGAAAAGTTGGCCTGGTTGAAAAGATGGCACAGGAAAGACAAAAAGGTCCATGGATAGTCAACATAAGACAAACTACAATAAAATAGATTTATGCCACTTTTAGTTTTCTACAGAAGACGTGGCTTTATCCAACACAGTTTCAATTAACAGTAACATGTCTTTAAAATATGTGCAATCACACAAGATTACGATTACTTTGCCCAAGAACAATTTCTTTGATTGGTTTTTATAATTATGAATGGGTAAAAGTCCATGGTTCCCAAACCCCTTCTTCACACAATCACAACTATCGCTTAAAAAACTCCACTGAACTTTTCCTCTAAAGTGCTGAAAAATTATTTTTAATCCTTCTTTGGAAACCACTGAGTGAGGAGGATGGACGGCATGATGTCAAACGCAAAAACGAAAGCAAAAGAAAAAATTGCAAATCTCTGCAATTTTCAAATAAAGTCAATTGACATTTTTCTTCATAGAGAATGAGGAGGAAATTGCATATGATTTTTTTCCCCCATGTCACCGATTCTTACACAATTACGTACAAAGACAAAATCAACCCTTAAAAAGACAGACACCAGATATCCGACTATGAAGACACTGTTGCATCGTCTACTTCAAAAAGCAATCGTAGTCCAGCATCACACATGACGAGGGAAATTTGAGAGCTGATGACATCATAGCTGATTAATGGGGACCTGTCAGTGTGTGTGTGTGTTTACTAATGTAACACAGCCACCTGTGATGAATGGCCCCACAACTAAGGGACAGTGTGTGGCTCGGTGACAAATGGCTGCTAAAATAAACATTTTCAGTCTTCCACACGTTCTCACCTTTCCACCTTCGACTTCCTGTTGTTTTACTCTTTTTTGCAGTTTTTCATCCCGGTTTTTGGAATAAAATAAAATATTTTTTTTCAGATTCAAGTACACTTTTACTACCAATGGCTTCAACCTATAATTTCTATTTTTTTTTAAATTATTTGTTGCTGCTTAGGTATGATTATTAGGAAATACCAAAGAGTTGGGGTGTGTGATTGAGCTGCAGACGTCTGTTGGTCAGTAGTGGTACTACACAATAAACTGTAAAACTGAGGTGAAGAATATTGACCAAGTGACCACTGATAAAATGCAAAAGATATTGGGTTTTTTTTTTCTTTCTTACCTGCAGGGTTAGAAAAGTCAAGGACGCTCGTGGCAGGCTGCAGCAGGTCAGGGCTGCTGGACGACAGGTTCCCAGGGATGGGCATGATGGCCACGCTGTGACGACACTGCTTGGTCCCAACAATGCTGTCGTCTTGAGAATGACCCATTCCACCGTCACTAAAGAGGGAGGCCAGGGAGGGGAGGAAACAGGGATTGGAAGAGATGTGGTTAAAAAAAATAATATTCAACTATTTTTGAAATAAAGTTTCAGTTTGAAAAATCAGTATTTTCCAGCACTAGCGGTCATGTGCAGCAGTACCACAGCTAACATCGTCTCATGACATGGTTTCAAGAACGACAGCGACGGACGGCATTCACAGAAGGTTACGGTGACAGTACACAACGTTACACAACGACAGTTTCACTCAGAAGAGACACAAAAAGAAGCTTAAGAAGAATGGAGAAGAAACGGAAGGAAAGAGAAAGTATACTCTTTCTAAAGAGATGTTTTTGTGGTTTTTGTTTTTTGTTTCCAATTTCCAAAATCATTTAGTTTGTGTTCAGTTGGACTGACTGCTAAAAAAAGACCACTTCCTCTATCTGTGTTAATCAACACATTGACCTTTGCTTGGCTTTTTTACGTTGCGTTCTTTGGATGTGAAACACATTTTGCAGAATACGTTTTGATCAAACACATTTCGAACGTGTGATGAGAAGCTAATGAATATGAACCCATATGTCGATGATTTTTTCCTTTTGGCTGAGTAGCACAATTTTTCTTGTGTTCTCGTTGCTGAAGGTCAGCAGTTGTGTACAGTGTGTGCCTGCGTTGTGTTGTGCGCAGATGGATACTGAATCAAATGGTTGGAGGAAGGCGAGTTAGTTGCACAAGAGGTCTTACCCAAACAGGCCCCTGAAGCAGCAGAGACAAACAGGAGAGAGACAAGATTGAAAAGAAAAGCTCAAGAAGCAAAGCTTTTTTTTTTTGGATGATTAAGCTGTGAGCTGAGCAGCCAGGACTGGGCACAAGTGTAAATATAACCCAGGTAGGTTTGATCTGATCAGACATCATTTATATACACAGACATGATGGCAGCAGTCTGGAGTGCACACATGTGTTTTTATCAACAACTGGCGGAAGGAAATTGCAAAATGAGCAACTTCTTTTCTTTTGAACTAGCGAGCCTAATTTTGAAAGATGACGTGGAGACACACAGGGATCACAAGTTTCTGCTAGTTTGAACTCATATCTCCATAGACAAGTTGGTTAAGTCCCTAAACTTCACTAACAGTATTTGTTATTTGGTAATGCAACTACGTACTGAAATATTTTAAGCTCTGTTCTCAGAGACCTTTGATAGATGTTTTTTTTTCTACCCAAGCTCAACAGTTAAAGCTGTAAAAAATAAAAACACAAGCTAATTAATGAGCCTTTTTAGAGTGGTAATCTTCATCTTGATTACAAAGAGAAGTGCTCCTACCTATAAAACATGAATTACTCATGCAGATGTATTCGTTTGCGAAACTTGTACGCTGTCACCTCTCAATTATTCACCGTAATTTCAAAGGCAGCAAAAGCCGGATATTCCTTTACCACAACTTCTTCTTCCTCTGCGATCCTTACCAAACTCAATCTTTCTCACAAATTTGTGATCTCAGCTCTAGCTCTTCGTCTTCCCGGACACTTCTCGCGACAACAATGCGAGCGGAGAGCCAAACCTGATCATCTTGACCGATGAATTCTGAGACTCACAAACACCTCATGTAATTTAAATCGTGTTCGCAACACATATGTCAACGCAACACGCAGGGAATAAAGAGCACCGGGCGACCCCGGAGCTGGCGTTTTATCATCATCTCATTAAATCACGGGCACGAGGGACCTGAGACTGAGCCCTGTGTCCATTGCTTTCTAATCTGCAGAAAGTAAATCACCTCAGCTGGTCAATATTGAGCGTGTAACAGTGTACGCACGAGCCCAGGCAGTAAAAACCGGCGGACTAAATGCGTCCTTGTCATATAAAATCTTGGTCCGAAATAAAGCGCAATGTCAACTTAGACGTACCACGGCGGACAAGTCGAGTAACACTGCTTATCATTGAACAATTAATTACATTTAATTGGGCATATCATGACGTGGTCAAGTGAGGCCAACACCTACAGAATGAGTCATGGAATGGCATCCTATTGAGAAAGTGTCCTTAAAACACCACAGCCCAAAATGCATTTTTCCTCACTAGGTGATTCCAACTCCAATTATTGTGTCCCGAGTTCAACCGCACACAATGATCTCATCTCCGGTCTCTTTAATCGACCATTAGTTCCTTTGAATCAAAGCGTGTATTCAGCGCTGCCGCCGAGCAGAATCAAAAGCATTAAAAACTCTTGTTTGGTCGATACATTGAACGCGGGGAAAGAGCTTCTGAGAGCTGAGTCAGATCAATGGCCCTGTGATGGCGGCGAAACGCAGATGCCACACTGAGGACAATCGGTTTATGATGTGAACTGTGTGGCATTGTAGACATAATCACTTCAACTGGAGGCTGCTGGAGGCCGCTGGTGACGCATGCCTGCATGCATTTGTGTGTAAGTGTGTGTGTGTGAGCTTATGGAGAGCAAGTTCACACACTGCAAGAACAGCATATTCCCTCTTCGGCACTGTCATGCAGTACGATGAGGCCAACAGAGGCAGAAAATGATGAAGTGAAATTAGGCCTGTATCAGCATGTTAGGGGTGGAATATTAAAGGGGAGTTTTCATCTTTAAAATGACTTCCAAGCGTTGCGGACCCTGTTGTGGATGGATACAACGATGATGTTTAAGAGGATTTTGATGACGATCTCAGCTCCTGCTCTATGCAAATCACATCGGAAGTGAGGAAGAAGTTCCGTCTTGGTGGAACAACAGATTAATAAGTTTAAATAGTGAAGCGAAAATCATCTTTTCTAAAAAAAAAAACCAGAACAAACAAGAAGAGACTTTACTGGAAAAACTGAAACATTATGGTCCAAATGATCCGTTTTAACCAGAAAAAGTGAGACATAATGGAAAGTCTATTTAAATGTAGATTCTATTTATAAAAAGGCAGTCAGTGTGTTTTTTTTTTTACCATTTTAGTCTAGTTTAGTTGATGAAATATCAAAACGAATTTAGTCAATCCAACTTAAAACTGCAAAATCAGTCCATTATTTCCTACCACACTGATTACAAAATGATAAAATGAGTATCCCTGCTCCTGGCTTCATATCTGCCGTTTATTTTCCTATCAGACACACATTTGCTATAACGTCCTATTTAATTAGAGATTAATTTTCTTCGATGAAATGAACATAGAGTACACAGCTCTAGTAGTAGTGTCTCGATAAGCAGTATGCCTGGTGTGTGAAAGCAGCATAGAGCCTCAGACAAACATCATCTCCTCTCTGTGAGTCAGTGACAGAGCAGACACAGGAAGCTGTTTGTTTTCCACTTGCACCGTCACAAGGATCACTGATTGCACAAAACCCTCTCACCTGAATGGTTTCGGTGGCAGGATACTGAAGCGCGTCTTCTCCAGCATCTTCCTGATCTTGTTGCGTCCTCCCGACACCGTGTTAGCCTTCATCTTCCTGGTGCTCTTATGGTCCGTGGCGAACTCCATGTCCCCGGGAAGGTCAGCGATAGAGAAGCGGTTGCCTTTTTTCTCCTGGATCTTGGGAATGTGAGGGCCACCGTTCTTCTTCTCGTGCACGATCCGACTGAGGAGTTCTTTAAAGACTGAGCACAGAAGGAGAAACTGATATGAATAATGAAAACTGACATCAGCTGAAAGCTGAAACATTTAGTTTTCGCTTACCGAATATATTGGTTTTGACTGTGAGAGAGAGGTGCGTGTTGTTTCGCAAGATGTCCACAGCTTTGGAGAAGGAGATGTTCTCAAAGTTCTGGCCGTTTATCTCCATGATCTGACACGATGACAAAATGTTATTTAAAAACACACATTAGGATCATCCTAAAATCTGCTTCACTTCATTTGTTTTCTGCTGCTTTACATCAACTTCACACAGTCATCAAGAAGGGAAATAAATTCCAAGACGCAGCAGTGTTTATCTTCCTCTAATTAAAGCATAAAAAGCACGTTCCGGGTAAAGCAGCAGCTCCTGAACCACCTTTAAAATGTAGCGTGCGTAAATTAAAGTTAAAACG
>NC_024325.1:1346297-1368092 GCF_000523025.1 Cynoglossus semilaevis | reverse complement strand
ATGGCGTTCCGAACAACCGGTCTATTTAGAAACTTGGCAGGTGGACGGACGAGATCTTTACAGCTTTAACAGGCTTTATGGAGTGCAACAATATACTATTGTCTTTTCTAAATTTTGGGCATTATTTTAAAACAGCTACATCGAATGCAGAAGGAGTCGGTTTTTTTTTTATCTTATTTTTAAGAATTAGGTCCATCTTTGAGGAAGCTCCTTCTGTGTCTTGTTCCTTTTTTCATTTCCTAATGAACATCATCATAATCCTGCTTGTGTAAGATTCCACTTAAATCTACAAAAACAAATAGAGGAAATCAGCATGATGATGAACGTAAAGTTCTACTTTATACTAGTTTTGAATGGGAATTTAGGTAAAGCATATTAATAATGAGTTTCTTTCAGAGCTGATATCCTTAATCTTAATATAAAGAAGTAGACATTTGCCATTTCTGTTCTGCACTCAATGGTGGTAATAAAAGGAGTGCTACTATCGAACCTGATCTCCCCGCTTGAGCCCAGTCTCTGCTGCTTTGCTGCCTTCCTCCACTGACTCCACAAAGATGCCGAATCCTCTTTCGCTGCCTCCCTGAATGCTGAAGTAGAGCGGCGACTCCCTGGACGCTTTCTGCAGCGTGATCTGTCGCCACTTAGCTTTGGCTGCACAGGCTATATTCAGCAGCCGCAAGTGGCCCTTCATTTTCTGAATGTGTGAGGGAAAAAGAGGAAGGTTTGTGTGCAAATTTCAGAGCGTGAAACAGCAAACTCACAAATGCGGCCGAGCTCGATCTAAACATAGAGAGTAACGTGTGCTGCGCGCGTACCGCCACTTCGAGAAGCTTCTCGAAGTCTTCCAGGAAGCGTGTCATGGCCGGGTCACCCTCGAAGTCGTTGAAGTGGTTGTTGACCCACAGCAGCACTATTCTTGTTACCTGTCGTGTGACGAGAGAGTTTTAATTAGCGGAACCGCACGTTGTGTTACAGCCCGGCGGACATTCAGCACTTTAGTAATGCCTCGCTCGAGAAAGTATCAACGACAGTCGCTGCTGAAGTGTTGGATTCTCCAAAGGTCAGAGTAGAACGTGATGCATCAATCAATCTACTGTCTTCCAGCATTTAATCTGCTCCTTTTTAAAATCTTTTGTAACTACCCCTGTTTGGTATTAGGATTCCTCTTTAATTGAAGCTGAAAAATTGTGGAGTGAATGAACAGCACATGAAGACGATATCGACAACACAGAACTAATCTTAGGTTAATGCAGTTATGGACAATGGGCGTGTCAGACTGACAAATCGACACAGCGCTCACACAAGAACGGCTGAGCTGGCTGAACTGGTATTGATCGGGATATTGACCAGCACCACAGCATGGGAATTTACATGAACATGCATTAATACAAACTACACAGGTAAGTCCTGGGGCACATAGTGTTTGAAGTGGACTAAAACTGCAGCAATGGGTAAACATTTTCACTTCTCGTTGCATTATTTCCAATGACACGCACCGTGTCCCGCAGGCTGTCCACTTGGAACCACTCCAGCAGCTTCTTGCCGACCTCCATGGGACTTGACAGGAAGGTTCTGTAGGTCAGAAGGAAGTCCTCGATGTAGGTGGGGTCAACGACCGATGGCTCTTCCACCAGGTGCATGATCAGACGCTCCGGGGTTCCCTAGAGTCAAAAAAAAAATTAACAATATGCACACATGGGGATAGAAAACAACATATGGTGTACACTCTTACACATGTAAGACAGCTGAACTGACACAAGGGGAAACATGTTGTTCATGTGTTTGCATGCATACATTAACACTCTAAAGGTTTATTCAGGTTTTGTGAATATTATTATCACCAGGGCAGAGGTTTCTGGGGGAAACAATTCATTCAGGGAACAGAAACCACAAAAGCGCGCACTCTGGTCTAACTGAAAAAAGAACAACAAAGGCCAAAGCAGAAACGGAAACGCTAACACTTGTGCGAATTGACTCATCTCCACTGCATGTGTTCGGAGCCGGCAGCTTCCCTCGGATTGGCAGCCAAAAGAATCATTCAGGCCCATTATCTGATCGATACCTGGCTGCCTCAGGAGGCTGGAGTACAGGATCTAAAGGCCTTGGAGCACACTCCATTGTATGGTACAAGAAAATGCTGTGGCAAACACTTAGGTGCTAACAGTGGCTCGTAACTATGGGGCCGGGACACAATAGGAGCTGCATGAATGGTTTTTTAATGATTCTGCTTGTGGAGGAATGGGAGTTTATACAATGAAAAAAAGGGAAGGGTTGAGGACTGGGATTGGATGAAATGATAAATCAACATTTATCACATATACTGATATATATATATATGGGAATGATGACATATATATCAACTATGTGAAACACGACATCAACTTCGATGATGATTTGTTTCATTTTAATATACAGTATATGTTGACTTGTAATGACCAGCAGGTGTTATACGTTGTTGTTTATTCATATGTAAAAAAAAATAATAATAATATTCGGGTTTTTACAAATTGCCAGTGAGCTCCCCCTACGTTCCAAAAAAAATATTTATATATAATTTTTTTGCAAAGCTATTATCAAAGCTATTATTAACTGGTAACAAAAGTGAAGAATTCCTGCAAAATAAACCAACTCAACAACTCAATCAGCAGAGGTAGAAAGTGAAAGAATCTGGATTTGGACTTTTATTTTCTTATTAGTTCAAGATTCAGATCCTAGTCGTAGTATTTAAACCCTTCTACTATGAAACTAATCACATGGCCCTTGGATATGATCCTCTTCTTATTGTCTTTCACTGACCTTTTGAAATCCTATAATCTTCAAACAAACACTTCTCCTGAGCAAAACGTTTCTCCCTCTAGTTCCACAAAATAAATAAAACAATAACATTTTTTTAATCCACTGACCTTGATGACAATATGTCCTTTCCGTGTCCCACTGCGGTCGAGCTCCCGGTGCTCCTTCACCATCACTATCTCCCCCTCCTCCTCCACCTTGTGCATGTTCTTCTCCACATGGTTAAGAATCCTCCAGTAGTCCTCCTGGGCGATGCAGACGAACTGGTCGAGGACGACATGGGGACAACGGGTGAACTTGTAGTAGAGCAAAATATTGCTCTGCACCACATTCGGAAACTCAAACAACAGCACGGATGAAACATGACGGCTTGTGGAGAGAGGCATGGAAAGTAGCGATGCCTGCCGTTCCAAAAACACCAACTTCTCAAAAAGGATTAAGGTACGGTCAGGGTCTGTGGTTCTTCAAAATCCCTTCATCGTGTCATTTGGCAAAAGACAACTCTTTGACGCGGGAGTTAACCCGACTTCCTTGTAAAGAAAAAGTGCAAATGCATGACTTTTAGCTTCTCTGCAGCTTCTGTCCTGTCACTTCTCCTTGTCATCTACTGTGCTTCTCTTAAATAACACAGCAGCACTACCTCACTCACTTCCTGTGTATCTTAAGACAGGAAATATTGTGTTGGGGAACTGGGCAGTGTGGACAGAGATGACAGTGATCTTGAGCACGCACTCATCTTCTTTTAAACACTGTTGCCTCACAATCTATCTATTTGTAATTTATCAGAATAAGAGTCAGAAATAATGTATTGATCCCCAGCAGGAAATTGTTGGTGTTGCAGCTGCTGCTCCCGTCAGAGCATTTATGAAAGAGCAAGAATATGAGCGTATAATAAACAGTAAGAGACAAAATTATTTTTTAAAATACAAAAAAGTAACGATAACACAGGAAAAGATAAAACCTGTGCGGCCTGGTTTATAGTGCTTGACCAAAGTACTGAACAAAAGTACTTTAAAAAATGTAAGAAAGTAACAAATATATAGAAACAGGAATATTGCCTAAAAAAAAGTAAAAATAAAAACAATTAAGAAAAAATAACAAGAACAACAATAATAATAATAATAATAATGACCAGATAAAAATGGCTTAACTATGGTATTAATTTCAGACTTAACTCTACAGTAACCGTTATCCCAAAAATGTCCATTCACAAACATAGACGCAAAATAGTGTTTTAACTAAAATAACAACTACATATAATAACTTCAGTCGTTGTTGTCTGAAATACAGGATAGTTCAATCTATCCAAGTTGCTTAAAAGCAGGTTTTACAAAATAAACTTTTTGTACAAAAGGAACGTCTACCGTTTTGTAAGTAAATCTGTGAATCATGTTGTGCTAAAATTCAGCAGTTCAAGTCTGGGCAAAAGTAAGTGATAATGGTAAAGAAAAAAAAACAAAATGTAATGATAAAACTAATACTGACTTGAGGAGTAAAATCTGTCTTGTCCTAAGTTTTAAAAGTTTAACAACACGATACTGTACACATTTCTTCCTAAAATCATATAATGTCTGTTGGAAATTAGCTTCCTATAACCCAACGCCTGAACATTTACTGCTGTTATGTTGTGACTTTACCTGACAGTCATCGCCTTTGGTGCGAACCTCTCCGTTCATGTACTGTTTGTCCAGGGACGGTGAGATCCCAAAGCTGTTGCCCATACAGAGCACCTCCACTCGTCCTTCTTGGTGGCTAATTTCGACCGCGCCATTCAGGATGACGTACCAGAGGTCCAGCTGCCAACAGACGATCGCAGGTGAAACATTTGTCACTAGACGTCTTCATTTGGACAAAAACCAGTGCTGTCCATGCATACATTGTACATGCATGTTTTTCAACACCTTTTTCCATATACTAGAGTTTTTTCCCTCTAAATTTTTTTTTAAATACATTTTTAAAATAAAAAAAAATGTAAATTTTTCTCTCTCTCATTTGTTTGTGTAATTGAACAATTGAAGACGAAACACAATCTTATAAAGATAAGTTAAGTTAATAATTTATAAATCAATTTCTGTTATTGGAAAAATAAGGAGTTAATCAGTTAATATGAAATTTCATAATCTTTTCCAACCTCGGTCTTACCGTCAACAGCAGCAGGATTTAAAAACAAAACTGCAGTAACTCAACATTTCCGTGCGTTACTTACCTCTTGTTTGTCATGCAGTATGACTGTACCCGCCTGCTCCACCACTTCAAACACCATGACACTACACAGGTCTCTCCGCACAGACATGGTCATGTTGGCAAACGCTGGTAGCTGATGCATAAACTCCAGAAGTTGCTCTGTTTGGCACAAAAGTACAGACCGGGGAAGAAGAAAGAAAGTAAAGAAATTTAGAAAGTGGCAAGGAAAGCAAAATGAAAAGTACTTTTTAAAGCAGTTATAAACATTAACTGATTTGTCTAAACCAAATCACTGTAATCTATCTATCCATCTATGTATCTCTCTATCTATCTATCATCCATCTATCCATCCATCTATCGATCCATACATCCATCCATCCATCCATAAAATGAGAGCATACATTTTTGCCATCATCTGACCCAGTCCTTCAAACAATATGACATGAGGAAAGAATGTTGAATACAGCGCAAGAGTTTTATATATTTTTTTCTTTTTATAAAACGTCATAGCCTTTAAACATCCAGTTGGCTCACAGAAAGCCAAGATTCCGATGTGGTCACCTTCTCTCCCTGAGCCTTACCAGTCCTGCTAATGAGGTTGTCTCTTTAATTGCATGTTTAATAAGACTATATGTGGAGTGACTCTATTTAGAGAGCACTTTGTGAGAGCGACATTTGTGTATTTCCCCTGTGCGTGCTTACTGAATGACGGCTTGTGTCAGTGAATGATGGATCTCATTAACAAAGAGAACCAAAATAGAAACCGTGAGTGCAGAGGTCCACGCAGGAAAAATGGGAAATGTGAATTCCTGCAAAAACTCCGCTTCGAACGAGGCTTCATTGAGTGATTGAGGAGCGAAACCATTTACAATTTAAGAGCGCAGTTAAACTCAAGTACGTAATGAAGGGTGGGGTTGATTATAAGGTGGGCAAGGCAGAGACTGACCGATGTCGTCATCGTTCCGGTCGACCGGGTCTTTTTCCAGACACTCTCTGACGAGATCCCGGCCCAGGAGAGTGTCTGCGGCTCTCTCCAGATCCTCATCTTCCTCCTCCTCTTCCTCGCTGTCCACAGCAGCTTCTGGAAGTCCAGACAGGTCCACGTCTCCCAGCTCGCTCTCTGTGGCCTGAGACAAAGACAATGCAGGGATTTACAGTAACAGTAACAGAAGTGTATGAAGAACAAAGTAATATAAAAATAAAAAGTCATGTTTGGCCTTTTATTTCACTGTAAAGATTTTGCTTATGTGAATATTTAAGTGGGGACGTTTTTCTTTCTGACACAGCCTTTATAATCTTTCATTAAAGTGATAATGAACTTGGATTTAACACAAGCACTTAAAAGAAGAACAATTAAAAAGGTCATTCAAATGGCGTTGTACAGTTTGAACTATTGAACAGTTTAATTGATGGCAGTAAAGTATGGTCAGGATGACGTTGAAGTTATAGACGTGGATTAAACTGCTGTTTTGTTGTGTTCCATATTAAAGGCATGAATCACGCTGTCACCGTGGGAAACAAGTGTGACGCCTGAGATACTTCACATCAACAGTTGTGTGTGTTTGTGTGTGTGTGCGGAGGACTTAAGGGAGATTGTAGTTAGTGTGATATCAACATGTGTTGGGTGTAAACTTAAGATAAGATAAAATAGATTGTATTTTATTTAGAGTAATTATTCCTAAATGTTTGTATAAATATATTTGCTATCGTCATTTTAGGCAAACAGATTACACCTCTGTTGATCTGTTTCATTTTTAATGTATTTATTTTGATTCCTATAAATCAAGGTCTGTGTATCTGAGGCACCAAGTCACAAAACTACAAATTATCATGAACTATATAAATAACTCCGAAAACAAAAAAGAGTGCAAGACTCAGAGCTGTCACATGCCTTTTTCTTCACTTCCTGTGAGTATATCAAGGTTGTGTTCAACTAAACAAGCACAGGATTTATACTGATTAATTAAAACAGTGACTGAACTGAAATTAGTACAACATTATATTCCTTTAATTGGTGGTGAGTCATGGGATTTTTTTTATTTTTAAATGCTAAACCTAGTATTCCGAAAGCAAACTTGGAGGGAAAAAACACAAATATTCTCAATATAAGATGCCTAAACTATGCAATATATATATATAAGTATATATATACATATATATATATACATATATACATATATATATACATATATACATATATGTATATATATATATATATATATATATATAAACACATGATGCATTTTTGTTCAAGGTAAAGTTGTATAAAGGAAAGCTAAGTATTCAACCTGAATCTACTTAACATGCTGTACTCTGGGACATTAGGTACTAAATGTACTAACACTTCTGTCATGGTGAAGAAGTACTTTGATGCCCCCTTTTTGATGTATAGCCTTAGGTTTTTTAAATAAACTTAAAGAGTCTCTTAGTTATTTTCAGCAAATATATTGAAATATATTTCAGGTTTTCTTTAAACACAGTGGTTGCTCCGCTTTTGCCGTTTACATTTAATTTGCCTCAAGAAATGAAAAGAGATGAGCCTGGAAAAAAACGGGGGGGAAAAAAACTTCCCAAGTAAAAATGTCAACTGTAAGTGATTGATGTGAAGTATTTATTCCCTTTTCTTCACCAGACTGAAGAAAAAAACCCATAATAAATTACGCACAACAATCCATTAATTAAATGAACAAGACACTGCAAAGATGCAGGCACTGTGGGAGATGTGAAGAGAGTAAACTTATTTAAGCAACAAATACACAAACAAAGTGTCTTATTTATATTTAAGCAGGTTTATATTCTACGAAATTATTTTAATGCTACTAGATGGTTTTTATGTACTGAGATATTACAAAAAAAAAACCCCAGATAAATGACAGATCTTTAGGATGCTGTTTCAGGTTTAGACCAACTATGTAAAAAAAAAAAAAGTCTAGCTCTCACTATATAAACATAAGGTGCTATTTTTACGCATGTAAAAATAGTGCGGTTTGTAAAAGGTATAAATAAAATGGCTTTTTTTGAAAATCAGTTTCAGTACTTATTGTCTCCATTTTTATATCTGTTCATTTTGTTACTATCCAGACAGAGCCGGAGTAGGGGGCACCAGTTAGGACTGCAAGTTATTACTGCAGTATTATTTATTTTATTTATTGTTGGAATTGTGCTATTCTGAGGGGCAATAGCATCACCCCCTTCAGAACCGACTCTGGTGATGTACATCCAATAAACCAACATCAAACAAATAGCAAAAGTGAAAAGGAACTTTTTACCACTTCGTAAGAGAAAGTTTCATATAAGCAACACGAGATGCTGTAAAATCTGTGCAGACGCCAGGCCTTGAGTTTCTGGACTTGTCGGAATGTGGATGCACTGAAAAAGTGGCGACAGCAGAGGTTCAATGCGGGGGCAATAACACATCACAATGGCCTCAATCTGACCAACTGCCACTAAAATATCTTTTATTCCTCTCATAAAGCCAGTTCACTGACAATACAGGATGTGTGCACTGTATTGTAAATCCCCCCCGGTCGCACAGAAGAAGTTCATCTAAGAGGACTCGGCTTCAAGAATGGAAAAAAAGTCAAACAAAAGTTCGGAGTGAGAATGAGAGAGCGAGAGAAGAAGAAGCCGGCTTAAAAAAAATGTGCAGAGAAGTCAGAACCCCAGTGAGCGCAGGGTCATCTTCAAGACCAGTGTAAACAAACCCACCGCCAGGTCAGGGACGAGCTAATGGGATCAGAGCCATGTGGTAAAAATCTCATCTCAGGATGAAAAGATCAGGTCCCTGTTCTAAATGTCTGACCCCGTGTGAACTGACTTACATTCACACCTTTAAGCACTCAAGGACAAGCTGAGAAGACAACAGAGACAAGTTCGTGTCCAAGTGTAGAATGAAGTGAGATGGTGAAAAATAAGGTTGTGTAAGGATGCTCGGTAATGATTATAGTCCAACAACAACAACGAGTTAAGGATGCTCGGTAATGATTATAGTCCACCAACAACAACAACAACAAGTAAAAAAAAGGTGTGAAATATTAACATCTAAATTATGATTTTTGTATTTCTCCTCCAGCAATATACAGGAGAAAAAAAAAGTTGATTTTCCACAAGTAATTGAGATTAATCCACAGCTACAGCTGATAGTGATTAATCTGATAATATTTTTAATTATTTACCAGCTCCACAGCTACCTTGTGATTAATCTGATAACATTTTTACTTATTTACCAGGCCTAATTCGTTAGATTTTTATATGAAAGTTGTCATAATTCATTTCATTTCATTCTTGTATTAATACCATTCCTATAAATAACGATCCTTATATATAAAATAATATCCTTAGTTTGCCCATGCCTGTACTAAATGAAAGTGTTAAAATAAGATACATTTCCAGCTACCTTTATTTCAAAACACCAACTAAAATATTGATGAACTTTCCTGGCAAGTCATCAGGATGCTAAATACATAACTGGACGGCAGAGAGAGCGCTGAAGGTCATAGGGGGCAGAGTGTTGACGCAGACAGATCCAAACTTACTACGCTTTACACATTTATACCAATGCCGTCGTCTTTGGACGACTGAGCTAAAAATGCTTCTCATCTCTCACCTGATATATATCTGAGAGGCTGCTGCTCCCTGAGTCGCTTGCGATGCTGCATCCAGACTGGCTGGGAGGCACGTGCATCACCTGCTGGTGGGCGTGGTCCGTTAGGTGCATCTTATTGAGGTCGGCAGGAAGCTGCTCAGACAGGAAGGAAGAGGTAGAAAAACAAGAAGAGACATGTAAATTAGCTGAAGAGGATATGGGGTTCAACAGAGGTAAACATACAAACTGACTCACATAAACAGAGTTGTTTCATTAGTCTGAAAGCCACGGCTGGTTTGGCACTGTTTCACACATCTTAATCCCGATTAATTAACATGATGAGGACGGAGAGCGAAAAGACACTTTTTCGAGAGACTGGGTTGATAAATGACGGTTTTGTTGTCGTCATGCAATATTCAAGTCAGCCGTCGGACAAAGAAGTATCAACAGTGCTTTCCTATTATAGACCTGTTCTAGTGTAGCATGAACCCAGCCCATTCAATTTTCCATTGCTATGTCACGGAAACGCCACGTATCAGCTTTATGATACTGTGTGTTCAGAGTTTATAATTGCATATTTAAATGTACAAAAAAAAACCCCATATATCTTCATTAAAAAAAAAAGTCTCAACACAAGCTATTCATTCAAGGTTATATGTACATAAAAAGAGCTTGGTTTCACAGACTAAAATTATAAAAAAAAAAATTCTGCTCTAATTAAAAATGACTAATTCTATGATGTCTTTCAATTACTGTTGTTTCTGTGCAACACTTTGGCCAACTGTGATTTTTAAAGTTGAGTTGAGAAGAGTAATCTCTCTGTTTATCGCACTGTATGTCTAATGTATATTTAATGTGCATAAATCCCACCTAGATTTATGCACATTCATTATGTTTTTATCAGTAGGATAAAGAAAAGCGCTGCAGTCAAAACACACCCCTGTGTCTGTAAACATGAAGTGGAAGAATTATAACAATAAATGGACCTTGAAACTGAGAGAGTAGTTACTGCAATGAGCCGGAGTAATTTATTTACTCTAGATTTATTTTATGAATAAAGCAACAAATTCCAAAAAAATACTGACATCAAGTATAAGGATAATGTCAAAGATTCCAAAAAAGAAACTCATGGATCAGTTTGAGACCTTTGCTCTACTCTGTGCTGCAGTGAGCCACAGACAAACACTCAATAATTCCAATGTTAGATAGATGGATAGATAGAGAATGAATGGAAAGAAATAGAAGAGCGAAAGAGAGAGCGTGGTCTGATTATATACAGTATTTGCGGTCAATGAAATAAATAAGCGTGAAATGAAACTATCGCACAGCAAATTTATGAGCGTTGGCAAAAGACCCACAATTATATTGAGTCAAACGCGATGAACGTGGCTGCACCTGAACCTGGTGTTTCAGTGAACTAGGTTGAGGGCAGACAGGAACTGAACAGCTGTGGTGGTCTCATGGCATTTATTGACACTCTTGACTAATCCTGCACTAATCCCCACTTTTCCCTTCTCCCAGTAGGCCGAACCGAGATGTGTGTGTGAGAGTGAGAAAGAGAGCGAGAGAGGTTGATGGGGGTCTTTCTCACCCCTCATACATTATGAATGAGAGTTATGGGATTAAATATAAATGTGCAATATATCTCCCACTTTATGGTTCTGTCATGTCAAAGAACTGCCACAATCACAGGAGGATTATGCAGGAGGTAAACGTTATTTGCCACACAGATGAACTCCACTGAGCCACACAAAGTCAACACCAGTGTAATAAGCTCTTAAAGAACAGCAGATACGGGCTGTTGACTATGTGACGCTTTTAATTAAAATTAAAAAAACATATTATTTATTAATAAGCACCCGTGAGGTAGAGTGCAGTTTGCTGGGCTAATTAAAACCACGGGCGATTTTCCGGCTTTAACAAAATCAATATCCTGGTCGCTTGCGTGAATTGAAAGGGACCAGTAGAGTGGAGAAGTCACTGTTACTGTCAGTTTCTGCCCCGTATGAGTGCAGCTACTTGTAACAGAAGATGAAAAAAAAAATGAAAAAAAGAAAAGAAAAACCAAGCTGGTACCAATCCAAGCTGGCATCAGGCCCACAGCGTTCGTATCATTTGACCAAAAGCTGCGCAGACCAGTCACAACAAATTAGGCCAGTGTTTTACATTTTCCCTTCTTCAATAAAACCTCACCATATTCCACTCCCTGCCTCCAAATATAAACATGACATTAGATGTCAGTCCGAGTGCTTGGTTCCACCCACAGTATTTACCCACTGATAAAATGGGCAATAAATACAAGACAGGTCACTTGGGAAGACGTAAGGGAGAAAATCCATTCTTCTGAATTGCTAAAGTACTAGAATAAAACTTCCTTGTACCTTATTAGTCTGGAATTATGTGGTAAGGAGTCCCTGCAGGGGCCACATCATCAAAGTGCAGCAAAAGCAGTGTAATCGGGGTACAGTATGCGATTTGTACAGGTATGACAAAATAATACTGCTCTACAAACGTGACTAACAACAGAGCTCTCCCTGAGGTTCTCAAGTGAACAAAACTACTACTACTACTAAGTGTCATGACCAGTCATATAGAAAGAGGAAATAGACACCAAGAAAAGAGATGTGAAAAAATTGTTAAAAAAAAAAAAAAAATTTCGATAAAGCAGCAATGGAGAAAATTACAAATCCAAAAACCGGTACGCCAAACCACGACATTAGCAAACAGAGAATCTAAAAAGCCTGGGAAATATAAAGTAGATAATGCAAAACTAAAAAAAAATAATATATATATATAGGCTAAGTAAAGAACAAATTAGTGTGTTCTAGTTTTGATTTTTTTTTTAACGAATGACAAAAATAAAATAAAATAAAGGAATCCCAGTACAACACAGTTTTGACAGACACATGCGTAAAGTTTTAACTTAACAGCATTAATACCAGAACATTTTCAATAAAAGCTCATATACGGCAAATATATAATATATGTAAAAAATATAAAATATATGTACTACATGTATATATATTTTCTTTTTTAACATAAAAATGTGTTGTTATACATGATCATACACCCCACAGCTAAGTAACTACAGACCAGTTTGACATGAGCGTACTGTAGTCAGCCTGTAGATGTCAGCACTGACAAACAGCCCATGTGCAGTCAACCTGTACAGATGTCTATTATACTTGAAATATACATGAAAACTTAATGGATTTTAACACAGGTCTTTACCAGGGTGCCTTAGCAGATTAGAGCAGACCCATTAAGGACCATTTAGGCTCGCTTCAGTGATTGGAATTTGATGCAGGCAGCTATAGGTAGCCAGTCGGGCTTCTGTTGTTTTTGTTGAGTTAGTAGTACCCATAGGCAGGAAGGAGGGAGGAATGTATGTAGTAGGACTGCTACATGTCTGTAAGGCACGTGGCGGGATTGTTAGATGTTGCTGATAAGTAGATTCTCCGACGATTTGTTATTAAAGAAGCAGAAAGTTAGGCTAAAGACCTACACAATTTGTGACACCAAAAAAAAACTACTTCCAACGTTAGTATCATCTTGATGCCAGAAAAGATAGGTTACCAAGTGCAGGGCTCAAAACGTAGCTATTTACACTTGTGTTTGCTTTAAACTGCTGTCGCTAACGTGTCGAGTTAGAGCCCTGACCACATCGTTACCCTGAAACCACACAAGTGCGCTGTAGGCAGCAGCCGCTCACCTCTGCACAGAGACTCAACAATGCAGCTGCACCAGAGATGCATCTATTTGGCATTTGATGTGATCTGAACTTTAAGGCTGTTTCATTACTTCAAGACACACTGACTCTTTGGGTTGACTCCGTGTTATTATCTGCGTCTAGACATTGTTGTTTTCAGTTATTATTTCATCCACTCTAGCAGATCTGACTCATTTCTACGACACCGTTTTCATCATTTGTTGAAGATGTTCTTCACTACAATAAAGACTCTCATTTTAAAGGCAGTCTGACTCATTTCTACGACACCGTTTTCGTCATTTGTTGAAGATGTTCTTCACTGCAATAAAGACTCTCATTTTATATGGACAGATGAGGTGTTTATAACTCATCCTATATTTAGTTCAACAGAAATCTGTCATTGGCGAAAAAGCTCAGCTCACTTTCTGTTCCACCGGCTACTATGTTAACTATTTCTTTCCAATATTATATTTTAAAACCTTTAAAACTATGTTTTTATGCATTACCTAATTTGGCGACATTGACTGTAGGCACCTTCAATATACAGGCTCCTATATATTTTATTTATTTATTTTTTTTTATTATCATTCTGTAATACACCTTAGGCTTTGTGATTCGAGCCTGCACGCAACTATGTCGTCTTCTGTACTGGATACTCTACAGAAGATGGAATTAAGAAACTGCAGACAGATGGAGCCGGAGACCCCCGAGACCAGATGTGATTGTTCGAGAAAGAGAGAGGGAGGAAGTCAAAAGGAGAGTCAAAAGGAGGCTACAGAGGGGTATCAGTGAACAATGCAGAGGGAAGAAAGGAAGCACACAATGAGGTACAACAGTGAATGGAGGGAAAGAAAGGTAAAAGGACGGGAACAGATGAAGTCACAAATATTCAGGAATCTACTTCTACCTCAGTACATTCAACCAGGTCTTTAACTCCGTGGGACTGTGTGTAGGCGCGGGGGAAAAAAGAAGAATGAGACTGAGAGAGTCTGTTTGGTTTACCAGCTGAGCAAGGAGGAATGTAATGAATTGAATTTGGAATTAGAGTTGACAAGTGCACAGGCAGGGATGGCACAGCAGAAGAGCAGGAGGTGGCGCTCTCTAAAACACAATAGGAGTAGATGAGAAGTTCACACCGAGAAGACCGCAGACGCGCACAACATGCATTTTTCTCTCTCAAATTTTCATTTTGATGAATAATAAAGAACAAGGGTGAAATGAGGACAGTGAAATCAAATCTTATATTGAAATATAGATGCATATATTGGAGTACTACAGAGGTTGATTTTTCTTTATCTGGGATTGTTTTGATCTCGGGAGGATATATTATCAGTATTCCAGTGAGAAATGGCAATATGACTTGAAGAGCTTTTTCAGAGTTTTCAAAATCGTCAGTTCCACCTGCACTAATAACAAATCCTCTTCTTCACTCATATAAATCGGTTGGACGCCAACAGTAAGACAATGTCTGTATTCCAACAATGCCTCCATTCTGCATAGTAACACCGTTCCCTAAAAAAACATCTCTCTGAGACACATTTTAATCTAAGTTGGAAGGTGGGAACAAATCCACGCTGTGATTTGGCAGAAGGAGGCTCAGGAGATACGGGATCCAACAATTATTGGCAAGCAAGATCGTAGACTGAACAGACTTGGCATCTACACCGGATAAAGAGCCAATAATTGCACAATTCACACAACGCTGTGCTGCTATTAGGACAGGCAGGATGCTATATAGTAAGGTCACCAGAAACGGGCCAAAGGTCAGTGACCTTTGGGTGGTGACGATAGATACAATCCAGACATGGAAACCATCAGGGAGAAAATAAAGTGCAGATAAATGGAACAGAATTGAGACCAAGAAGATGGTGTTTAACCATTTTTTAAAACTTAGAAAATTATTATTCAGCCATTAGGAACTGTATCATTTCCTACTCTTTGTCATACTGAGTATCTGCGGTATTTCCAGTCCTCCAAACATTGTTTTATAATTTACAGACAATCGGGATTGCAATTACAAGCTATGACTTCATTTTCTGAAGTGCGTTGCCATGAAACAAGTGAATCTGACTTCGTCCTTATCAGCAAGATCCAGGTTTAACTCCATGACGCCTCACTGGAAAATAAGTATTTTTTTGCTACATACTGCATTGTATTTTGCTTTGTTTTGTTAACATTGAAAAAGAACTGTAAGTAACAGCCTTCTACTGGCGGCCTTCTCATTCATTCCAGATGGTATTCAGCATCATTCATTCTTTAAGAAGGACACACAGAGAAGAAGGTAATTAGGGTGGGCCAGCGCCCCACAGAGTCAAGTGTTCCTCTCTGGATGACTGACGGTACTACAGCCAAGCTTCAATGAAAATTCCTCCCAGGTGGCATCAAGAGAGGATGTCCTGCACGTGTCCGTCAGATACTCCACAAAGTCATATCCCAGCTGCTGCAGAACTTTCTCCTCTAATTATTTTAACATAATGATAAGGGAGATTTCAGGGTGAGAAGGTAAATCATTTTTCCCTCTCTTGCGGTAACGAGCTCCTCAAATCGATTATTTTTACTAAGTAATGAAAAAAAAAGTATTTTACTGACAGGCCATCTTTTTTTTTAATACATTTATCTTATTATTGATTCATATTTTTACTGTAATATCCTTTCAGGATTTTGCTTCCTGCAACTGCTAACCCAAATGATTGAGTACAGTTGCCCAACTGCAGATTTGCGAGTGCATAAAGTACTTAAATTTAAATCATTCACATCTTACAAGAAGATTTGAATGTTGACAGTGAAGCGAAATATTACTATTTTAGAGTCTGAGGTCGAGGGTTATTTTTTGTTTATTTTCTTTATCTACAGTGAAGAGATTTTTTTTAAGCTCCTACTTATGTGCCACGTCTTGGGGGATTACTCTCAAGTCACAGTTCCTGCTCTCACGTTCCTTAACAGGCACGCATTTTTTGTTTTGTTTTTAACATGCAAACTAAAACAACATATATTATCCCTAACCTTCAATGGTGCACTGTGGTTTTAAAGCGAAGGATATTATTTGTCTGTGTTGCGCACAAATTGAATTTTTTTATTTTTTTATTTGTGGAATCTGAAATTGAATCCTTGTTTACTTCTAACCTCCTTAGTGTGTTTTTATGTTACAGGAAGCTGCAAGGCCTCTTTGTCTGGGTCCTAAAGGAAGGTGCGCCATGGTCTGCCGGATACAGGAGGGAGGGTTCAACACTTGGCTTTTTAACTAACACACACACACACACGTTCAACTAGGCTCTGTTAACAGATGCTTCCTGCCTTGCAGCCCAAACGCTACTACTTGACATAGCCACACATGCTCTGCTTTCCTGGCACCCCTACTGGTTGACCCTGGGCCTGGGCGCAGGGGGAGCCCCACCCTGTGGTTCTGCTCCGGGTGCTTGTTCATTTTGGATTTTGTTCCTCTCGGCCGCTGAACTCTGTCCAGTCCAGACAGAACATAACTCCACACCTCTGGAAAACACAGGAAATTAACTCTGTGTCCTGGCTGATATAAAGCCGACACCAAACATCCTCCTTCATCACTTTAATATTTCACCTATCGACACAAAAGGAAGTCAGAACAACAATCCAGGAGAGTATTGTCTCGCTGGTCTAGAGTCATAATTAAAAGTGAAACACTGCAGCGGGGAAATCTCACCATGACTGCCTACAGAAGTGCATCTGCTTCCAGAATCTGTTTTACATACCTAAATATTCAGTGTGACATTTCTGCACGAAAAAATAAAATTTCAGTGTGACATTTCTGCACGAAAAAAAAAATGGTTTCTAAAAAAAAGGTTTCTAATATAACCTATGAGGAGATGAAATACATTTAACCTCCGTTATGAAAGGCCGAGACTGACCTCAATATGGAAATCGGATCGGTTTACACTAGAGGCTGTTTTTAATGAGATGTGCGATTATTTTTCCTTTTTGAATCCCCGCCTTATAGCCAGGAATTAACTTTCATTTCAATAAAGGGGAACGGGGGGAGGGGGGTGTATGGGTCAATAGCAGTGAGATAATGGGATCAAGTGAAAGTGAAGGGGTCGGAGGCAGTGGGTGGCTGACATATCGTGTACGTCCATATATGCGTGGGGCAGGGGGCGTGGTTCATAACTGACAAGTGGGTGGAGCTTGCGTGTATAAAGCAATGGTAATGTATGTAAATGTACTACATCGGTGTACTTCATTGGTTCACTGCAGCATGCAGGCTTCTCTGTGTTGAGTTTTAAACACGTTTTTACACAATTTGGAAAAAATATATAATATATCATAAATATATGAATGTAGTAAACAACAATGTATTTGTGAATTGAGATTTTACTCTCTTTAGGACGGTGCACCATTGACAACAGCACAAATAGATGGACTTAAACTGCCGAGCTGATAAAACTGATTAAAAGCATATTATTGGATAAATATGTAAAATAATCCAGAGCAACAAAAGTAACATTTTGTTGCTCTGTGTTGTTCTAGATGTGATGTGCGTCTGTTCTGTGTTCCAGATCATTTTTCACACTCACTAAGGGATTTAATGGTTCATAGAAAATGCACACGGATAAGAAAAACTAAAAGGAACAGCATGTGTTTTTGTTTAGAGTACACAGTAATTTACGACTAACAGGGGGCGAGTTGGGTATTGCCCGGCCTAATGCAACGCATATCGATCTTTATCACCCCTACTTCCTGACTATATGATATCCTGGCCCTCCCCCAGCATGCTAAAAGCCCTTTCTCATTTTTTTCTCTAATGTTGCAGTGGCAACAATGGAGTGTTTCAACCTCCACCCCTCAGATCCCTTCGGCCCCGTAGGGCCATATTACCTTGACACTCTGCGCGACTTGTATCACTTCATCTACCAGCCGGTCTGTGGGTCTAAGGTCAGACTAGAAGGGCCAAGGCCATTGTTAGGAGGCAATGACATTACATCGCCTGGCAAAGGTCATGATCTCAGTTCAAAAGAAAACATGTTAAATCAACATATTCGCGCTGCCTACCAGCAACGGGGCAATTATCTACTGTTATTTAAATGGTACTTGCTGTTTTCGTCTGGTGATACAGAGGATCGCTGAATGCCTTTCAATGACTTACAACAAATACAGCGCTCCTATTTAATACTGAGGAGTTACTTCTATTATTTTTTTTATGAAGTGACTAACACTTAGCGCTCCTATTTAATACTGAGGAGTTATTTCTATTATTTTTTTATGAAGTGACTAACACTTCCACCACAAAATATTTATACATTTTGCCAGTTGTTCAGTTTGTATTTTCATTTTAACACATGACGCAACTATAAAAATCTCACTGCAATCAAGTGTCAAACGTTGTTTCTATTTTTGTGGTTACAAATGTATGTTCCAAAACCCAGCCTGAAAAAAAAAAATTAGAAGGGTATGTTATAGCCTTTTGTATTGCATTAGCAAGTCAAAAAATAAATAAATAAATAAATAAATAAGGTTACTTTTCTAGCTTAGATGCTGGATTTTTGATACATTTTAAAAAGATACACAAAGTACTGTAGCATGCTTGTATCTAATAGAGCTGATTTACACCATCGGAGCATGAAACAAAAGCGCTGAGAAAAGAGGTCAATGAAATACTCCAACAGTAATCATCTCATTCAATTCAAGTAGCCATCTATACCGTCTGACTGAATGATGAATGAATGGCAGGCCACTAAATGAAACTTAATTTGGCTTCTTACATGCAAATCTGATGACACCTAATTACAGATTCAAGTACTAGAGAGCGTATTCATTTATGTTGAATTCCCAACCCCCCTATCGACATCAACTGTACAAAAAGACCTCCTTAGAAAAGCCACTTGTTAACTAAGGATCAGCGTGATCAAGTACGAGTTTCTGCTCAGTTCTTCTTTGAATGGGGCCAACCATTCATTAAAACTGCATGTCACACCGTTTGCCACCCCATCTGTCCGTCCCGCCCTCACCCTACCTGCCCTGGCACTACATCCATCACACAATGGCAGCCTTGCCTACCAATGAAAGCACAGTCTCATTATTATTCAACACAGCATGGGTGCACATGAAGTGATTATGCCAAAGTTCAGCAAAGTCCATTGATCGCTTATGGTAAGCCGAGGGAGGAGCTGGGATCAACCTGAGCCTGGATCTGCTGGATCTTTGCCATTAACCTCTGCAGATCATAACATCTTCCTGTCATTTGACTTAAGTGCCTTTTTTTTTACAGCAGTACCCTTTTTCCCCCCGAGCAAAACCTAACATATTTGAAAATGTTGTTGACCTTCTAACCCAGGCGTGGGCAAACTTTTTGACTCGCAGGCCACAATTGGTCCTAAAATTTGACAGGGGACCCGGGTCAGGAGCAGATTGATGGAGCGTTGGTGTAAACTAAGATAAATTACATAAAGGCTAAAATGCTAAAATGCTTTTAGCCCTCTCTACGCCATCTATAGGGACACTGTGGGCATTGCAGGGAAAAGGCAGACATATAATCACAATACAAACCAATTATATAATTTGGATAAATTTGGCGGGCTGGATTACAAAGCTGAACGGGCCGCATCCGGCCCCCGGGCCTTAGTTTGCCCATGCCTGTTCTAACCGATATTCCATAAAGTCACTGTTAAGATTATTTTTGTTATGTGAATGAATTGATAAGCTTAGCAAAGAAAAGTGTGAATTACTGAACTACACATCTCAGTTTAATTATATTTAAGGAAGCGCATCAAATTCCATGGAATTGGGGTTTGTAGGTTAGCACTTGCACGGAGTTTATAAATACCGCGGTCTTGCGTTGTGTACCTAAAGGACCTAATTTCAAGTGCAAGATTGCACTTTACTAAAAAAAAGTCAAATAACAAAGGAGTGAACAGCGAGGACAAAAACCAATGCCATCTGCAAGGGTAGTTAGCAACGGGCGGGTTGTTGTGAGGATGCACGTGGTTTACGAAGAAGTTGATGTGAATTATTAGATATGAAGCAGCAGCCGAGTGAAGATAATACCCTGCAGAGCAGCAGGAACAGCAGCAGCATGATCCAGGCATCATCATCATCATCATCATCAACAACAGGCTGCATTATTGGTGTTTGAATAATAGATGTAGAGAAGCCAGAGCCCAACTGAGAAGATTAGATGTTGTAGAAATGAAGTTAGGGTCGGAAGAATCTATTTCTGAAACAGTTGACAAAAGGAAGGAAAGAGGAAGACAGGCAAAGTGACAGGTGGTACAAATATGGAAGGAAAGCAAAAAAAAAAAAAAAAAAGGAAGTTTAGAAATAGAAAACGAGGCCCACAAAGGGATTGGGAAGGGTCAGTGAGGTCAGCTGCGAAACAGTTTGACAAGTCTTTTAGCAGAGGGGAGATGTGAGGTTGTAATGTGTTCTGTTGTGTTGGTAAGCGCGAGACATGATTTAAAGGGACAGTTCTTTTTTTTTCTTCTTTTTTTTTTAAGCGAGACATTTTTGAAGGCAATTTTCAGGAGAGCGTTAATCTTTTAAGCCTCGTGTTTTGGGAGATGTAAATACATTTAGAATGTAGAATCTATATTTCACCGTTTGTTATCTGACGCCAGCTGCACAATCAATATTTCAATGTCCATTAAGGGATGTCAAATGTTACACCAACTAAGTAAGAATTCACTGAAAAAAAGAACTCCAGAACAGAAAGTGTGGAAAAGGCAGCTGAATGGTGAAGAAAAAAGCAAAAAATTGTATTCTTAGATTCTTGTATCTCAGAGCTACTTATTTGGCTTAAAAAAGTAAACATTCCAGCTGAAACCACTGCACTGGTGATGAACACTTTCACCTGTCTGTTTAGTTTGGTGAGTTTCGATCTCCAAACAAACATTCAAAGGGAAATATCTTGGTCATATTTAGATCTGTTCTGCCTCAGTGAAAGGCCGAACAAGTCCATAAAGAAATATTTTGGTTCAATCGCACATTATCGCGTTGACTGACATTTCTAGTTTTAGCAGAGGGCCGAGCAGCCAAAACCAAAGACACAACACGCTGAGAGATTAATTGGTTGCTATTCTCGGAGAAAGAATGACAATCCTTGTGTGGAACAAAAAAAAAAAATCACCGCTTCAGAAGTTTTTCCACTTACTCACTGATGTCTCTCTTTTCCATGTTTTCCATCTGTTTCAAACTCGGTCAAAACTCTCCTCATATATTTTCCCTCTCACGTCCTTCACTCCGCAACGTCTCAGTGAATTAGTTCAACCAAACCATTCCAGAGGATTCAAATCCCTCCGCAGACCACCCTGACTCTCTCCTCGGTCTACCGTCTCTTTCCACTAACGTGACGGCAGTGTTTTTTAATTGCTACTGTACCTACAGACACAGCGGGCATCGCCTGATAGGTGGAGAAGGAGAACTTAATTAACCTTTCTTAAAGGTGGCCCTCATCGTGGGCACCAACCAATTACCGGCGGAGTTCAAATAGACGACACCGGATGGAACCTCAGACACTTTTGCAGATGAATGAGAGTAATGAAGCAGGGATGTTACGGCAACA
>NC_024325.1:1339622-1346267 GCF_000523025.1 Cynoglossus semilaevis | reverse complement strand
TCTGAAATTAGCAAAGTCCTGATTCTTAACTTCAGCAGCAAATGACAATGCAGGGATTATCAAGTGTCTTGTTAATCAGCAGCTGATTAGGGAATTATGGATTTATGACATTAAGTGTACACGTGTGCGTTTGTGTTAATGGCTGGAGAAATGCTGTAAAATGGATAAGTTGGCGCAAAGAGGCCCTTAACCAAGTCTTACAGGATACGAAAAATTTGAGGTAAGGTCACTCTCCAAAATTGCTTATAAAAACATTCCATTCATAACAATTATTAAAAAAAAGAGTGTGTAGCTTAGCCTTGCAAATGCATTGATCTTTATGAGATAGAAAGATGAAAAAATTGATCGTCAAACCTCTGTATTTGAGGAATTTATGTACTTTTACATATCTATAAAATATACCAATATTAGTTCCTGGGAATCTTGAAATTGACTTGTGTCGGCATTTGAATAGTTACTATTTGCACCTTAAGAATCTGACATCAACTTGCCTTGCCCTCGCACTGGTGGATTTTACCTTTCGGATCGTTTGAAATGTTAACATTTAGCTGAATTAAGGAATTTCGTAAAGAATCCAAGTGGTGCCTCACAGACACAATACATAAGCATATAAATCAATATTTCTTTTTTTCCCCCAACCCTATCTTATTCCCTCACCCATATTAAAACATGCACACACACACACACACAGACAGAGCATCCCAAGCCAGCAGCACTGGCCAGAAAAGGGATTACGACATTGCTTACTTTGGAGGACCAAGGCTGCAAGCAGTTGGCATAGCAACGAACTAGGAAAGCCATTTCCACAGAAGGGAGGGTGCCAACGAAGGGAAGTTTCCCCTCTTTTACCATCAAACGAAGAAAAAAGAAGAAGAAGTGTAAGGGGAGAGTGACGGCTGGGGCTAACGACACAAGTGCCCTGAACGCCTTTAAAACGATCCTCAGTCTTTATTTGGGAGGTAGAAGTTCAGCTGGGCGCAGTCAGATGCCTCTATAGGAGGAAACGTGAAGTCCACGCAGTTCCTTTTACATGTCAAGTGCGTCGGCTTGCATTCCCCACTCAATGCAATTAGGAAAGTGTCAGATAAAAATCAGGAATCAAAGAGTATTTATGATGTATCCAATGATTAAGAATGAGTCAATGAGTAAAAATGATTCTGATTCTCCAACTTCAAAAAATCCGAGCTAAAAAGGCTTTTTTGTTTGGAGATAAGAGCAGAAAATCACACAGTCATTTTCTACACCCACTGTTCCTCAAAGTGGAAGCGAGGGTTTCCTTCTTTAATGCAATTTGAGTCAGTGCCGGAGGAAAAAAAGAGGGGCTTGTCCATGCATCTGCAGCCCCCCTGGAGGAAGCATCTTCTCTGGCATGAAGTCATTCAAACAATCCTTTTTTTTTCACTTCCCAAAAGCCTGTGTCGTTTGTCTGCAGATCTGCGCTTCCCTTTTTCCACTGTAAATGTGGCAAACTCCTGCTGGTCTCTTTGCAACTCCTTATCTCTCTAAAGAGCTCTCTCCTGTGATGCATGCAAGAAAGGCAGGAGCCGGCGATCCTGCTCCGCTGCCCCCCCGGCTTCAGGCTTTCATCCTTAGTTAATGCTCACACCTTGCACCGGTACTTCTCCCATTCGCCAGGAGAAAGTACTGCGTGTCGGATGCTGCGCTGTGGAGATGCCAGCCGCTAATGGGAGCGAGAGGAGAAACCGAGGGAGAGAGGGAGGAGGGAGGAGGGAGGAGGGAGGAGAATCCGGCTGAAAAAGAATGACATCACCTGTGCAGAGAGAGGGAGAGCGAGGGAGCGGGGACGAGAGAGCGAGGGAACGCGGGGGCTGTGGACGGTGGGAGAGTGAGCCGGGGGAACTATATTAGATGAGGTAGACGCTGGGCAGATGTGGATGAAAGAAGGAAAGAGATATTGGGAAAGACAGAGACAGGCAGGGGAAGAGAGGGAGCATCTCTATTGATCTGCTGGTAACATAAAGCTGAGTGGATTCAGGCAACACCCCCCCTCTCCCCTCACTTTGTAAGTGCATATATTACAAAAAAAGGGAGCGACAGCAGAGGGGCGTAAATCACAAAAGCCCCTATCAGATACAAGGACAGACGTTAGAAGTGTTTCTGCGAATGTGACAGAAAAGCACCTTCCGGAAGAATACGATATCATGAAATATATTACAAACACAGCTAAGTCGTCGTGGTGTAATTCAGCACACAATCCTGAAGTGATGAAAAATGTAATATTTTGGTGCAGGTTGTGAAGGCAACAATAGGAGGAGGCTTACAAAAAAAAAATGTCAGTTTCTATTTTTAGCCTCAATACTTTAAGCAGTGATTTGCCGATAAAAATAACAATAGCATGTGTATGTTTTCAAGTAGCATTTCAAATATCAATTTAATTCTTGACGCTCTAACAGAAAAAAGTTAGCAATTAGCAGTAAAAATTAGATGTATGATAATGACATGACACTAAAAGAACTTTTTAAAATGCTGTTCATTTTTAAGAGACCTTCGGACAGGGGGATTTATTAATAATAATAATAATAAATTCTAGAACTATAAGGAACAAAGCAATTAACAGTTCGCCTGTTGCCGAGACCAAGATAAGAGCAAAAGATAATGAAGGGCGAAGATTTAAGAAGCCGTCTGCTTGTTGATGCTCCTGCAGCTCCTCCTACCAGACTCTTCAGAGACAGGAGGATCTCTCTGGACACCACCATTTCTCTCTTTCCTTCCCCTCTCCCTCCTGTTCATTCACTTCACATCTGAGACACCTCCCTTTCTTTTTTTTTTTTGTGCACCTCCGGTCAGACCCCGCCTCCGCTGCTTTTCCTCTCCGACCTAAAATCCCAGCGAATGTCCCAGCCAGCCCCATCACACTGGCCTGTTAACATTTTTTCAGGCTCAGTTTTATTATCCATCCACTGCTGCATTCAATGTCTCCTCTCACTCTGCATGCTGCTCTAAACCAGGATCTCTATCCTCAATATTCATCCCTCTGCGTGTGTGTGTGTGTGTGTATGTGTGAGAAACAATATGCACCCCTGACTAGGAATGACATCATCGCTTTACTGTGCAGCCAATCACATTCAAGCACATGGAGCCCTGCCTTCAGAGGAGCGTTATGTACACAAGAGACATACATGGAAGACAAGACAGATGGATAGATGGATGGACTGATGTGAGAGTTGACGGATGCAGTAATAATACACATATGTAGAGGTGTACTGCGTATAAAGATGGATGGGTTTGAAATGATGAATAGTTAAAATAAGGATCAGTTTAAGGGGGAAAAAACTATCATCAACGCAAAGACTTTGATGGATGTTTCTTTAACACAGGCTCTTAAAATACAAACCATGTCAAAGATAGTCTATATTTGATATTTTACTGTATTTTAAGAAATTAAATTTAGAGGTACTGTATATATAATATACACTATATACTCTGAAGTTTCAACTGCAAAACACAAGAGAGGAAACACGTCATGGAGGAAGCGTTTCCTGCTGCACACCGTCCTACACAGATGTGCTGCGACTTTCTAAGCCTCTGCCAAGTGGGTTGTTTATGCCAGAATTGGCACTGTTATATGCGACGCTGTCTGCCAACTTCGTGTCAACAGGATAAGTCAGGTGACCGAAATGTAGGGATTGAGGACATGAGCTAACGATACGCGCTAATGCAGTGTAAAAAGACTTCAGAGGCAGAACATCAAAAAGGAAGAATCCAAGAATCAAGACGGAAGAAGGAAAAGGCAGGACATGGAAGATCAAGGAAGGTCGGGTGGTGGGTTTGGGGGGTGGGGGTGGGGGGGCACCACCACGACCGGACGTGTGAGCGAAACTGGAATGTTTTTAAAAAACATGACAAACTCAGGCAGGAACCAAACTGTCAGACTACAGGCTGCCAGACAGCCAGAGCTGCACATGTGGGGCACTTGGCACTGACAAGACATACCCATAACATCCTGTGTGTATGTGCATGAAACTCACGAAGCCTCTTTTGTCACTTGGCTCGGCGCTACCGGGACAATCGCCCCCGAGGGACACACAACCACTTCACATGTTTGCATATTGTCGCTGACTACGATCCGTACACATCCTGTGTGAGTGGCTGCTGCTAACACATAATCAGGTCTGTCAGATTAATTAGAAGGAGTCGGCCGACTGCAGCGGTGGCGCCCTTCACCACCGTAGCAAACGAATGAGCGCACACGGGTACCAAAGCAGAGAACAGATGCTGAGTGGTTAAAAAGGCTGGGGATGGTATAGACTAGCCCAGGCAAGGGCAAACTAAGGCCCGGGGGCCGGATGCGGCCCGTTCAGCTTTTTAATCCGGCCCGCAAAACTTTCCAAAATGATATAATTTATTTATATTATCATTATACTCCCTTTTCCCTGCAATATCCACTTTTCCTCAATAGATGGCGTCGAATGCAAATTAAAGCATTTTAGCCTTTATGCATGACTTTTACATGTCATTTATCTAAGTTCACACGAACGCTCCATCTATCTGCTCCTTACCCGGCCCCCTCGTTAGGACCAATTGTGGCCCGCGAGTCAAATAGTTTGCCCACGCCTGGACTAGCCTACAGTCTGATGAGGTGCAGTAGAATAATGCTTCCTACATCAAAGGTTTAGTGGGGTTTAAACACACCACACAACAGTATATCATCTAATCTATGTGAATCCAACCCACGCAACCTTAGTACACAAGCGTGACGGCCGCAGCCAAACGGATCGTGTTTGTTGTCACGTGCGCGCGGGTCCGTGTGCGTCACTTTTATGGACAAGACAGGAATTCCTGCTATTTGAACTTGCCCTTCCCTTCCTTTTCTGACAGGTCTCTACAGCGGAAGACTAAAGGCCGAAGGACAAAGCTTAAACACAAAACAAAACAAAAGACCAACTAAACTATGAAGTACAGGATAACAGGCCTTTAACATGGGGATTAATTTAACATTGACATGTTTTTCCCCCCGTTATATGGGTATTTAGGAAAATATTTTAATATTAGTTCTAATTTTAAAATATTTAAGTTTATTGAGACAAATGAGTTTGGTGAATTTGTGGTTTACAAAGAAAACTGACTGCTAGCTTCTGCAGTTGAATTTGTGGTTTACAAAGAAAACTGACATAACGACTGCCAGCTTCTGCGGTCACGGCGCTGCTCCCTGAGGACAACTACTTTTATTTAATTATTAAAAAACATTAATAAAAAAACATATATTCCTTTGCAATTAACCTTCTCCTCTGGATGTTAAATCACACTGACCACACGCACCATCTTTGGTTGTTTTATAAAACTGCCTCGTAGTACTTGAATGAAGTATCAAGCCTAATACTAAAGCTCATTTTGTTATCAGGTTGGACACAAAAAGACACGTATAATCAGACTGGATGTTGCCTGCATAAAAGTGTCTCACCATTCAGCCAAAGGGACACAGTCTCCACCGTAACTATGTGTGAAAATAACAGCACAGCCATTAAAAAAAAAAACAAAAAAACTAAAAACAGATGGTAAGCACCAGAAAGTCTCGTCCATCCTCCAAAGCAAATTAGAGACACTGCACCAGAGAGCGGGATAGAACGGAAAGCAAAAGTAGAGTAAGAGAAGACTAGTAGAAAAATACACAAACAAACAGAGGAAAAGAGGAGCTGGGAGCCAAGGACGGGAAGGGAAGGACTGCCACTGGGATTTTACAAGGTGAAGGAGAGTGCAGGGAGGAAGAGTAAAGACTCTGTCTGGAGGATACACAGTAGGTAGTAATTTCTTCAGATGTGCAAGATCCTTTCATGTTCACAATTAGGGAAAAGGTAACATAAGATAAAACTAGAAACTAGAAGAAAAACCCCAATAGTTTAAGGAGGATTTATCAGATTTCTTTTCAATTCAATTTCATGGAAATTACCTGTCACAATTAGATCATCAAGATTCATGGGTAAAATTTCACAATCATGAGTCAGGTATTACTAAGAACCAACACGTCATGTAAACACCAACTGGGGCATATAAACAAGCCATATCTGAGGGAAAGTTGGCAAATTCAGACAGGCAAAGGTGTGTCTGAGTGACAAGAGTTCACGCGAACTGGAGTACCAGACAGACAGGGGAAAAAAGAAAGAGAAAGAGAAAGAGAAAGAGAGAGAGAGGGAGAGAGAGAGGGAGAGAGAGAACTAGAGAGTACATATAGCAAAAAAACACAGAGTGGGAAAAAACACATGAGATGAGAAGATACAGAGTAACACAGAGAGGCACTTCAACAAGGTTGACATCCCAGGGCTGCTAAGTGCTGATGTAATCTCTAAAATTAGCAGCAACCACTGCCACAGATAGCGCCCCCAATGGTACACTCTGTACTACTACTGTACTGTACTCTACCCTGACTTCACGTCAAGTCTGCCTGCGACACAGAATAAAAGTCACGTTCAAATGTATTAACACGTTGCTATTGTTTCCAGTTCGGTAATGACCTTGAGATAAAGGTGAAAATAAATTTCTGATATTTCTGCTACATTTTCTGACCAGCTGCAGCTCCTTGAAGTGTTTGAATTTTTTTTTTTTTACTAAATGCAACATAAGGGTCAGCAAAAACCTGGTGTCTGTGGTTTTGTTGGCTACTTAAAGGCACCATTCCAACTCTACTTC
>NC_024325.1:1306906-1339569 GCF_000523025.1 Cynoglossus semilaevis | reverse complement strand
CATTAGAGCCTCCATGCGACCTTTATACAACCTTCACCCCTTCGACCCTAGACCCGTACCTCCATCTCCGGGACACTCATATGTCAACTTCTATTATCATCCACTCTCGTCTTTAACCTTCCCATGTCCTTCCTAATCTCCTTGACTCTGGGCGGTAACCTCTTCATCAGAGCCACTTGTTTTTTTACCAAATTGCAATCTGTAAAATATCACATCAAATTATTTCAAGGGAATTATTAAACTGTACGCATGGAACTCTCCCTGCAGCTGAGCATGCTACGTTTCTGGCTGCTTGTCTCTCCCAGGGGTCTAGCAGTGGCTGGGCTGATGAAAGGTCCTTTGGGCTTTGTGGGCCCCACCTGTGTTTTAAAGCAATGGGACAAATTGGACACAATATTCTTCAAATATATGGATGGCCCACAATGTTACGCATATGACAGAATTACAATGGAAGTACTTACAATAACAGCAAAATCCAGACACACCCAAACAGTAGGCAGTCAGACGCAAAACATGTCTGCAGGTCAAGCAGCAGAAAAATGTTAACCAAAAAAAAAAAAACATTAACTTACACACGCAAGCTAATGACAATAAAAACGAAGCCAGGAATATTACGGGAATGTTCACAACTCCACTATTTCACGTTGCCAAGAAAAACTCAGTAAAACTGACCAAAATCACTCGGCTTAGTCCAGCACAATCAGCACAGGAAATTTTTCCTTTTCATTGAAATAATACATCAGCCGGTGCATTAAAGATTTCCCAGATGTGTGCAGTTGGTAAAGACAAGAAAATCCTGCAACTATTAAACTAACAGCAGGCGAGGAGCTGGAATGCAGCAAAGCAAGTGTTTCTCCAAAGAACCTCACATGTGTGACCTTCAGATCTAGGAGGGACGGAAGATGATGCGACATTACTCAATCATTACTCGGCACACAGAGCTGCCTATTGTGACAAAGCATCAGTCTGAGTCACAACGGTGATCTTACCACTGTATCATCAGCATAACTTTAGACCTTAACCTGACAGTAACGAGTGACGTTAGGGAAATCGGAGCAGGATTATCGAGTTATCTAAATGACATCATCCAGACAGGTTCATCCAATCACTACGAAGTGTTCTGTCAGGTCTGATGCGGTCTTTTTATTCTACGTTAAAATCAAATCACGCCAAAAACCTAGCGATGTTTTAGAATTGAAGTAAGCAATGTTCTTGACAATACATTATATGGCCGCTCGGGAAGTTGTTCGCTGCTACTGCTTCGAGCAGATGGACGATAAATCTTCCCAACTCCCACAGTAAAATCCAGTAAAAGCAAACCAGGAGTAAGCATTTTCCATGGCGTATGCTGATAGAGGAGCCTCAGCTGTTTACTTTGTGGCATTGCTGCTGCTGCTCCTCCTGCTGCTGATCCACCAGAAGTGTGTGACATAAGGTTTTGAAAGTGAAGGCCACTCCTGCGGCCGTAGTGTTTGCATTTGCTTACATAGTGAATATGTTTAATTGGTGTGCGTCGGTTTCAAGTGAATTCCACGTTGCTGTCGCTAATTTAACGGCAGGTCTGATTCAACACCGGGTTATGACTACGGTGAATACAATGTCATCAAGCAATTATTTGCCTGAACAACTTCACCTAAAGTTATGGGACTGCTGAAAGGCTTGAAGAGAAGACGTCTGACTTTTGCCTTCTGACACAGGAAGTGTCCAGACCACAGACATTGCAGTAGACACGGTGTTTCCGGTGCATAGCGACACTGCGCTTCATCACATCAAATAGGACAGCGCTCGTTTCCGCAGCGGCGTTAAACTGATTTAACTATTTTGACACAGTTGTGTTGGTTGAAATAAACACACACACAAAGGTATACATTGTAGGACCTGCTATAAAATGTTGTACATTCAGTCCATTAATCAGCTTTTGGCTCAGAATAACACAGCACTGATGGAGAAACCGGTACCATTTAAAATTAACGATCCTCGGGTGCAACGGTGCAGCCTGACTGGATGAGCCCTCTGCACAGGTTTCCCCCTCCAGGCAGTGTCATTATGGGTTCATCTGTCTACACTATCAGTCCAGTAAGAGAGACGCAGTAATCCAGTCAGGTCTAACGTCCTAATGAAGTGACTTTCTGTGTGCTGGTGTGCATCCTTCTGTGTCTGTGCGTTCATGTGTGTTCGGTTTAACTCCAGTCACGAGTGAATCCCGATGGTGCGTTACAGTAGCGTGAGAATGACTGGGGATCATGTGTCCATCAGTCCGCAGCAAAACGAGTCAGGTTTCTTAATCAATGGTAATCTAACATAAACAAAGACAGAGAAAAAATGACCGCTGTCTCTTGTCTTTCCCTCGCAACAAGGCACGATGTAGATTTGAGTTTTGAGGCTATATCTGTTCCTCGTTCTGCCTCCCTTTCGTAACTCAAATCACAGCTGAAACTTCATTCATTCTCGAAGAAGCTATTAGTACAGAAATGGGGAGGTGGAGGGAGAGAGAGAAAGAGAGAGAGAGAGAGACCAGACACAAGAACAGTGCACTGATAATGGTTTACTGATGTCATTAAGCCTAATAAAGCCACTAAACAGCATCCTCCACTCCACAACCACAAAAACAGCCATCCCTTTATTTCTGCGTACGTGAATAAGTGCGGTATGTAAAATGGAACGTCTTCGAAGACGCATTACAGATAAATCTACCTCAAAGTTGCATAAAACATTTTCCACATTAGCAACTTTTAAATTGCCAATACCGATACACAGCAATACAATTTTCCTAAATTTTCCCAAAGGGAAATCAATCTATCTATATATAATCTGTATTACCAGTATGACTGGCTAAGTAAATATAGAGCAGAGCTTCACAGTACAGAGTGCATTACACCTCTAATATCTACATTGTCTCTGAATTCACTAAGCAAAGCCAGGTTTTCTTCATTTTCTTTAGATTAAAAAAAGTAGAAAAGATGGTGTGCACTGAGAACATACAGCAGGCAAGCACCGCTGGACATACCCAACTTATCCACCGTCCATTCCTCAATAAACATGTTAAATCTTGGAACGATTGGGTGAGAGAGATGGTCGCATCTACTTAACTAATGGGAAGTTTTCCCGGATAATTGAATTTTGTACATAGGCCTCCTCATTATGTGAAAGCCAGAGACCCACTGGCACTAACTTTCACTTCATGTCCTCAAATCATGAATGTTGACCGTCATGATATCTTGATGGGAAAAAGTCAAATTTATTATTTATAAATATATATTATTTTTCCCAAAAAAAAAAAAAAAAAAAGACGCGCCGTCAACTGTTGTCCACTTTGATCATTATTTACAGCTTGACAGTGTGTCCTCCATTTGTAGAAACCGGTCAGTTGTTGTTCTCAGCATGAATCTGTTAACCCCCTTCCTATCTGCCACCCACAGTGTCAGCAGTCACCACTGTGGGTGGCAACCTCAAAGTGACACGTCCCTTCCCCCCTTGCTTCCCCCCCATCCTCCTCCCCCCCACTCCCCTAACGCTGTGTGTGTGTTTCTAAACAACAGGTGCCTCAACCAGAAGTGACTCATGGAGCGAAATCACATCAAAAGTACACGTCACAGGACCTTTTGACAGATGTTTTTCAAAACCTTGCCACGCTGTAACCCACGATTAGCGAAACTTCGTCTATGGTATTTAATTTTTTTTTTACCCTGCCCTAACTCTTGGCCTTTACTTAAAAAAAAATACCAACCATACAGAAACATTTTAGATTTCTCAGTGAGTCCCTCTGCACGTGCTGTATGTGCGAGGGGGTCCACGCACGCACACTGAGTCAAAGCGTGGCTTCTGGTGATTACCCAAAGTTGTAACTGACACACTGCTGGCGACGGCGATCCTATCAGAGGGAGGCAGAAGTTGTCCCTCCCACGGTGGACGCCTGTCAATACTTTACTTGCTCGGACTTTGCCAGTAAAATAAAATGAAATGGTGTGAAACTGACTGGAAACTCACTGACTGAGTGCGTCGTCAATCGAAATCCCCCTCTAACTCAACTTGAAATGAAGACAATGCAGACGCCAAACATCCTTCAGTTGAAAAGGGGGGCTTAAAACCTCATACAAGGACCAGACAATGTCTTATGTGCTATTGTTATACACACACAGAGACACATAAATCATCAAGCAAGTCTTCTGACAACACATCATTCATCATTTACACAGTGTCAAGGGCAAACAATTAGCTTCAACTCAAGGTGAAGGTTTAATTCCTACCGTGTTGTAGCCAGCAGGTTCTTGTCCGTCTGTGATTAGCTCCCGCTCTCCTTTAGGGTTAACTCTCCTGAACCGCCGCCTGGACCTGCGCTGCGACCCCTCTCTCTGCAGAAAACTGTCGTCCACTTCGCTGCCGTTATCCACCTGTAATACAGAGTCAACACGTTCCTCAGAACAGCAGCTTCTTTGGAAGTTATGGCCACAGCTTTCAGGCACGTGGTCACAGCCAACAGACTGCTCACGGCAGGTCGACTCTAAAGGACAAGGTTCAGAGCAGCTGCGTCTGAGCAGTTTGCCATCTTGATCATTTGAAATGAGCTTCCGTTGGGAAATTTCCAGGCTCGAGCTATCTGTTTCTGATTTCTCACATTCCGAATTCCGAGACTCGTCATCGGCGGAGTTGTGAAGCTTTGAGTTGCGATCTTTAGGTGTGTTCCACGGATTGTTTGGTTGCACTGCCTCGTGCTCTGGAGCTTCACAGATCTGGCTCTGCTCTTCCACCGGCTCTTGGTTAAACATCCAGTTCCTCCACAGCACAGAGAGCCGATGCCAGCGGAGCACACTCATCCTGAGGTCGAGACAGAACCAGACTGACACATAAAGGCAGGAAATACCACGATGGAAGCGATGGAAAAATACACCAGAAGAGCACTCCAGTAGAAAGAGAACTTGAAAGAATTACATCCAAATTTTAGAAAAAGTTCCACAGTCCTGAGGGATCTTGACACATTCCATCCCGTCAGGCAAGGATCCAGTGGAAAAGTGAGCACAGAACTAAATCAAGGGACCAATCCGGAGATTGGAGTGGCAGAAAATTGAAGGTTTCCTGTTGTATTTGACTCAGACTAAATGAGCGCTGTCCGTTTCTGAGGGCAGAAGAGTTGACAACCGAGTTCAGCTGCTCAACACGTTGCATACTCACAGAATACCTCACATGATGGCCTGTTCGTTCTCTCTCTCTCTCTCTCTCTCTCTCTCTCTCTTTGACACGCGCACAGAGCACACACTGAGCCTACGTTTCCTCCAGGAAACTGTAAAAAATACACAAATATCCTCAAGAGGCGGAAAAAAGAAAACAGCACAGAGCAAAATCCGGCCATAGATTTGAGTTATACGCAGTCGTTTGTGCCGTTTCTTTAACCAGAAAAAAATTGTTTTGCTTAGGTTTTTTTTTTCAATTGCTTTATAAAATCAATTATTATGTAAAAGCTATCAAAAGCTTTTTATTAATGATAAAAATAATACGTAAATTATTTTATTGGTTCGTTTTCCCATGTTGTTTTTACTATTTTTTACCAGTAAATTATTTTATTGGTTCGTTTTCCCGTGTTGTTCTTACCATTTCTTATTGTGTTAGAAAAATTTATTAAGTAAAAATATTTTGAAAATGATTATCAACTGTAGGAATAAAAAATATTTTGGCATCCTACGTAAAGTTCTGATTCTGTTCTTTCACTCCCTAACAGTACGTTGTTGTTGGTCACTTTTTTAAATTTTCTGTCACTGTGAAACATGCTTGGGCCGGGGGAGCTGCACAGTACAACTAGTGTATTCTGGGTAATGCCCTGTGCAGGACTGTGGGACAACAGCACAGAGGTCAGTGAAGGAACGGAATACTAAAGAATTGTTGTACAGTAGAGTAAAACAGACCACTATTGATACCGATGGGATCCTGCCTGGAGCAAAAAAGTGACATTGTGCCTCGTTCTAATGGGCCTCGTGGGACAGACAGCCGGAAATTCTTGGTAGGACGGTGGAGGGATGGAAGTGTTTCCAACTTTTATCCTGATCCTGTGACCAAGTAACAACATACAGTCCATGCCTCTGCATCTGCCTGGATGAATGTGTCCTCTGTCCATCTCATGACCATAAGTCCACTGGCCCATGGATAATTGATGCCTTTGTGTTTGTAACTCCTGACGTGGACAGGAATCAAGATAACAGGTGAGAAGAAAAAGAAATAGATAAATAAAGGCCTCAAAGGCTTCAAATCCTTTCAATGCCCATGTTTGTTTTTTTCCACTAAACCTGAAGACTGTGAAACCAGTGACGTCAAAGTCAAAGTTTTCATATGTGTAAAAGAGTCTTTAAAGTAATGGTGAAGTCATTGAGACATGTATGAAATATCGGATAGTAACTATATATTTTCCTCCCTAAGAAAAAAACATTATATTAGAAGCTGAACTTTCTGTAAATGTTTTAGAATCTGTCAGCCGTTATTAAAGTCGAACCTTTGTTTCGCTGGCAAAATTAAATTATAAATATTATTTGTTATATTACTATATTGCTGCAGATTCATAATTTTGTTTTTCATGATTTACTGAAAATAAATCACATATATATGCATAGTAAAAAATAAAATGGCCAGTACACCTTCCAAAAATATTCTATATATATATATATATATATCTATATATATATATATATATATGTATCTATATATATATATAGATATATATATATATATATATATGTATATATATATATATATATATGTATATATATATATATATATATGTATATATATATATATATATATATGTATATATATATATATATATATGTATCTATATATATATATAGATATATATATATATATATATACACATACATATATTTAGAGCAAAAAACAGAAGCACTCTTTCATCTCAAAACAATGTCAGCTCAGGACATAACTAAACTGAGTGTGTGTTTGAAAGGCCTGCCTGCAGTCCAGGTCTTTGTCCTAGAAAGACTTTAGATCCACTGATGTTTTTTCAACAAGACGTTCTTTCTTACCCAACCTTAAGCATCTTCACTTTAAAAAATGTTAAAAATCGTAATTGAACCAATCGCGACGTCCAGACAGCAGGATAACGATAATGTCTATAACACAGCTGGTCTGCCAATGTGATTAGCGCTGTCCTGATTTTTTCTTTTTTTTTTTACTCTGTTCATTCATTTCTCACTCCTCTCCTCCTCCTACTACTTCATTCCCACACACACTTGCACCCACAGAAACACAGCCCCACCCTGTCGGTCCATGAATGTCACTCCTGTCCATCTTGTGACCAGAGTAATGACGACAGCCACAGATCACACTCCCTCCAGTATTCCCATGGTCCTCATTAGCTGATTGGCTGCAATGCAGCGTGGCTACACCGCAGTCCCTCTGCTCTACCGTGTGTGTACGTGTGTGAGTGTGGATTTGTGGTTGTGACAGATTCTTGCCAATTAGTGTGTTTTCTTTTCTATTTGGCAAAGAACTTGTTCTTTGTATTTTCCGAATTTTTCTGCAGCATGTTTTTTTTTTCTTCACTTCGATACTTGATCATCACCAGCACGCACCATACGGAGACACAGAGAGCATAGAAACGACAGTAAATTTGCGAAAAAAACTTTTTAAAAAATCATTTAAAAAAAATAGAAGTCAGCTTATGGTGGATGATAAAAGCAGCTTAAACTGTGAGCGTTCGTGATTCAACTACTCACAAGCTCAGAGGTTTCTTATTAAACAAGGATATGATTGGCTTTGTAATGTAGAATATTGGTTTGAAATTTTGAAATTTAAAATCGTGTTGATTATGTAATGTTAACTGAAACATCCAAATGAGATATGTTTATACTATTAGTTTGTTTATATTACAGATTTTTCTGACTATTTTTTTTCCCATAAAATCAATGGACTCAAATCACTTTTTGATGATACCTGACTTGACAAATTCCAAATTGAAAATATTCAAACACAATGATACCACCAGTTGACACCATCAACTGATGTCCATTTTGTGAAAAATGAAAAAATATATATATACACAAACTCACATCTTACAATATACACAATACGTGACAATTATTTAAATAATGTTTCTGCTATAGTACATGTCGAGAACTATGCACTGAAATACTGCAAACTCACAGCAAATAGTCCCAGTAAGACAAAATGAGGCACTGCCCTCATTCCTCATTCCTCTTCAATGTTTAACTAAAGCCTCATCAAGACAAGGAGAAGACAGGAAGTTCTCCATCCGTGCCTTCCAATAACACCTCTCTTTAACGTCAGCAAAACTAGTTTTGGTTTCATCCGTCACACACCTTTTCAGCCTTTAAATCCTATCTTTGGCTGAGGAGCCATATAGGAAGGATCACACAATCACACCTGGAGCATCATCGATGACACCACTCCCTTTTTCCTGCAGCAGTAACTTCTTATCGGACCCACAGGGCTACTTCAGGATTGAGTGGCTTCCTGGAAGCACACCCCCTTGTTCTAAATGTCTGCACCTTTCATTAGCTACAACAGCCCATATAAGTGACAGAGCACAGTACAGGCTAAGAAAATAAGAACTTATTCTGTTGTTTCAGCTGCTGTAATATAGTACAGTACGGTTTTAGCTTCTCAGTGACAGCACGTTGGTGATATCTTGGACAAGATAACATGCTACAAAGTTAGCCATTAGTTAGCCGTTCATTCGAACAACAAACTCATTTATAGGTGCAAGCTACAGTACGCCACCTTGTGACACTATGAGTGTCACAGATGCAGCTTTGACACCGCCTTGTTGTAAATTGAATGCATTGTCGTGGTCCTTTAGACATAGTGATGATGCAATGGGCGAAAAAAAAAGATTTCCTTTGCTGCGGGATTCACATTTTTAGGGTGTTTCGTGACTTCAGTTGCAATTATTTAACGACCTTTGTATTTAAAAATACATTACTTTCACTCCTTCGGACAAAGGCGTTTTTGTTATCCTGTCTATGAGGGTGATATAATGTTGTGTGTACAAATAAACAAGGCCAAAGTTTAATGTAATGAGAAGAGAACTGACGTCACCCTGTCACTGATTTCATTATATGGTTGTTAGCTAAAAGCACAGTATGTTCTCACAACAGTGTACATGTTTTGATAAGCATAACAGTCTACCATACGGTATATTAGGATTTTTACCTTGTATTTCTATGTTATTTGGTCAATTTTCTTCAACATATTTTGCCACTCTGAATATCAAATGTCTTTGGCCAAAGATGAAGGAAATGGGAGAGAAAATGGGGGGCCACATGAAAGAGCAAAAGAGGATGGGGTACAACTCGGACATCAAATAAAAGATCGCAAAAAAATGCATAAAATCAAAGGGAAGAGCAGGATGGGAGGGTCCAAAGAGAGTTGCCAAGGACACGTTGTGAAAAACAAAAAAGGAAATGGGACGATAGAGAACAGTGTTTTTTACTCACCACAATCATTTCTGATGGCTCCAGAGTGATGCATTCACAGCCCCGTCTGCCCCCGAGTTGCTTGCCAAAACTGCAGAGTAAACATGAGTACATGAGGTGTAAGTTTAACAGGGAAACAAACTGGGTGCATTACACAGCATACAAAGTTTATTGTCACGCTGACAGCGTACTCATATTAACTCTCTCACGGCAAAGCAGTACTAACGATCACATTGTTATATTCTCAAGAAGTGTGCAAATGAGACCCAAGATGTGCTCGGCAAAAATCATGCACACACATCTGTGCCTAACAAAGAACACATTAAAGGACGAAGGTTTTTATAAAACTCCAACTCAGGAGAGCTCTTACTTTCAGTGCAGCACACTTTTTTAAGATGCCCTTGAGGGAAACGCAACTCACGGAATGCAATATTTCAAAACCCAGTTTTAATAAGGCAGTACTATATGCTGTCCCGTACATATACAGTACACCACGTTGTATATCTGTAAACAACCTTCGGCGCCTACATAAGAGACACTGGTCCTAAAGAATATTTGTTTCAGTTTTTGTTACGTCATTTGGGCAGAGACAGAATCTTCCCTTATTTGCTGTTGGATATTGTTCCTCTGATCCTGCTCATCTTAACACCACACCGGAGTGCATTTCACAGACAGAACACATGAACCGGTGAACATACTGAGGCAGGCTTTTAGGCACTGGAACGTTTATCACACCTGATGGACAGCCCCGATAAGATCCTACAGCCAGCTAATTGCTTTTACAGTTTAAAATGGGCCGGTGATAAAAAGCTGTCCACACCACAGTATGTACAAATGACCTAATTCTGGATTCAGTTGTCAGGAGCCGAGACCACCTGACTTCTGAGGCAGAACAGAAGATGTGCTTTACTGTACTTTAGCTTTGTTCTCTACTGAAGGACTAGCATAGCGTAGCTTTGTTTCGAAAGAATCTTTGCTAAAGGATGTTTTTTTCTTGTGTACGTTCTTTAAAAAAAATAAGAAAAAGAGAGAAGTAAGAAACACATTAGAATTATATATATAACAAAATAATTTAAAAAAAAATCAGACTGGAGCTCATCATGTCAACCTATGCTTACAGCACCCCCTGCAGTACAAGAGAAAAAGGTATATGCTGCTGTTTCTGAACAACTCAATGTAGTAACAGTAAGTAAGTAGGTAATTATTTAAATCAGAGATGTACAAATGTGATTTTTATCAAGTCTCTTCTCCATGTAAAGAACACATAAATGCGGCCCGCCAAGCTGTTTTGTGTGGCCTGCAGGAGCTTGAAAAGCATTTAGTAAAGTCCATGCAGCAGAGTTTCTTAACCTGAGAAATTAAAAGTTTATGCATTAGTCTATTATAGAGTAGTGACATCTACACCAGTGGTCCCCAACCTTTTTTGGTTCCAAAGACTGGTCAGTCAGTACCACCCGTTATTACAGACCGGTACCAAGGTGCTGAGCATTGAAGGATCATTACATTTTCAAAATAAAACATCTTTTAGACTCTATTCTGTTTGTATCAGAGTCTAAATGACCTATTATTTTTAAATATTGCCAGATTACCTTTAAATAAAGAAAGTAAATGGATATGGTGGATTTCTTTGAATGAACTAAATTAGTAAAAATTAAGCACATTTTTTCACTGTGTCCTCCTGTGGCACGGTACCAAATGACCTATGGACTGGTACTGGCCCACAGACCGTAGGTTGAGGACCCCTGATCTATACAGTCTTCCATTTACAACCGGCCCTTCAAGGGGAACTGTATTGATGATGTGGCCCTCGGTGAAAATGAGTTTGACATCCCTGATGTAAGGGATTGAATTTACGAGTCAGCAAACATCAAGCCAAGCCAAAACTTGTATCTTTTGAAGGCTAACTAAGACTAACATACAAGTCTAGTATTTCAGCAGAAAATCTTGATTTTATATTAGAGTTTACGGTTTGACTAATCCAGAATCGGGGGTTTCCTCACACATGTGGCATTACACTTGAAACTCCAGCATGTGTGAAAAAAAAGGCCTCAGCACAGTGTGAGAGCACAGGCCTGAGGTTCAGCTGCCGTCAGCTGGACTCCTCCGAGCGGGAAAGGAAGGCAGCTGATCCAGTGCGTAGACCACGTGTTTCTGTCTGCGCTCTTCTAATCACATGCTGATTTGGCATGACATCTTGGTTCACCGTGAGAACGTCTCTGCTGACAGTTTAAAAAACATTTCCTTTGGCGGTCTTTTTCCCTGTACTTTTCCCAGAGCAGAAAGAAGCTAAAGCTAAGTTAAATCCATGTGTACACTTTGAAGAAACAGGTTCATTTTAATGACCTTTTTGAATTTGAATGAACCACAAACAGCATTACTGTAACCTAGGGTTTTGACGAATTTTCTTTTTTTTTTCAATTTTAATAAAGCACTGGTTTGTAATTTGAGTTTTTAAACAACCGTTGAAAATGTGTCCAGCTCTGTGCTCTAGCAAAGTTTTTGGACTGCAGGATCGTCTGGTTTTAATTATGGAAGCATGTTGATCCAACCAAGAGCAGTCTTAAATCTTTGATGAATTTCTCCTATTGATTCTTTTCAGTCTGGCCTTCTCTTCCTCTTTTTAACCTTCTCAATCCGAGATACTATTTGTAGTTCCCGACCCATCCTTTCATCCTGTTTCCCAGAGAGTCTTTTCGTCCTCTGTCCTTCTCAGACTCACTTTCATTCATGAGTTTCCTCTTTACATTGTTCTCAAGGTTTCATTTTTCTACTTTCCTTTTAAATGCCACATTTACTGCTGTGCTTTTCTCATTTCCTCTTCCTTCTATATTTCTGTGCAATCTTGTATTTTTTTTCCCTTCCTTCTTACATAAAGGGAGCAAAAAAAGAAGCAGCGAACACATCTCACACCCTTATCACACATTCCCAGCAGTGGAGACAGTATTCTGACAATGTCAAACCCTGCATTTTTGATTTAAGAATTTTATTATAATATGATCTAATAGTGAAAAATCAAGATAAAAGCAAGTCTTCAGGAACAGATTTCTAGGACAGAGTCAAAGGAATAGGATACCCAAAACCCTTTACTTTAGCTGAGCTAAGGAGGATAGAGGTTAAAAAAAATAAAGAAAATTGCAAAAACAATCCACTAAAGAAGTCTTGCAGTCAATTCTATACTACTTTCATACACTAACACCAGGTGTGGTTTTCCTGTCAAGGATGCAGTTGACTGGCCTTAGAAGTCGTCTTTGAGCTCTTGGAGGAGCGTGGAGGTCAGTCTGACTCTGACAGGATCTCTCCACACTCCACTGAGGTGAAACACACGGTCCCTGTCAGCGCAGCGCAGCGTCTGCCAAGAGCGTCTCCTGCTCTGTGTGCGCTTGTGTTTCTATCTTTAGGAGGTCCAGTCCATAGTTTTATATTTTATGTAAGGCTATTTTGGCGGGGTTTTTTTTTTACAACTTTAAGGGGTCTGTCCAATGGGTGGATTTAGAGTTATGTTGGGTCAAAGATATAACAAGGTCAACTAGCACTAGCAAGTACAAGGGTCGGGGGGTAGTTTAAGTTAAGGGGTTGTATGCCCCCGGTGGTGAAAACAGATATTGGTTTGGTCTGTTCTGTAAAAGTAACACAAATGTAATGCTATGTTAGATAAATAATGAAACGTATAAGCACGCTGATATCAATAAACCTCAGATTCTCTCCTTCACTTGGCAATCATACTGCATTCTCACAAAAGTCGGGAAAAAAATAAAAATCAACAAGCATCAGTTACAGTTACATAACGGGTTTACTGTGTTTAAGTGTATGTGTACGCGTGTGTCCACTACATGATGCTTTTGCGCTGACTCACCTGAGACCTGATACTCTGTGTTGGTCGGCTGGTGTGTGTCAGTGTCTCACACAGGAAATAAGACAAACCACTAAAACCACTTTTAGTCCAACCAAACACAAATGGGGTTTAAATTTAAAGAGCGAACATCCTGCAGACCTTTTACACTTTTAACCTCAATTGTCAATTTTTTTTGTTTTTTAAACATAAAGGAATTCTGCCCTGGTTTCAGCTGGTGATGATATCTTTGCATTTCTCATGTAGGAACAAGTCGTGGGCAACGGGGATGAACAGGTTCAGCACCAGTGCAGCGACAGCTGCAGCACCCTGGGCTATAAACTGTGACAGCCGGTGTGGAAACTAAGGCCACACACTCTGAAGTGTTTCATCACAGTCCTTCTAAAACCCAGTTGATATTATGATATTGACAAACAATTAGGAGAATAAAAAAAAAAAAGCAGTAAACTGTGTAAAAACCATACAATAAAACAGAAATATTTCCTAAAAACAAGACAATTTAGTCAGTTTCATAAACTTGTGGGTATGACGATAAAAGAAAATGGAAAAATAATAATACAGTATTTTGACTTGAAGGGCATCAGTATATATACACATATATACACATATTTACATATAGATATATATACACATATGTATATACATATATATATATACACACACACATATATATACACATATATATATATATATATATCTTAAGGTAATATCCAATACAGTTTAATATTTTAGAGGAAGTTCGATGGGTATACATTGAGGCAATATCAATATTTGGTCAATTTATAGATAGATGGATGGATGGATGGATGGATGGATGGATGGATGGATAGATAGATGGATGGATGGATGGATATTTCAGAGCCATTGGCTAATAATTTACTTTTTACACCAACAGAGAAGCACACATAAACTAATACTTAACTATATATTAACTTACTTAGTCAATCTCAGTGTATCTGTGTCATCCGCTGGGTCACTGTTTCTGGAAGCATTCAGTTTGGTTTCCCTTTAAATATTTGTTTTTTTACACAAACATCACATAATGTAGGAGCCACTGAAGCTAAGGCAGTTTTTTCCGCTCATAATCCACTCTAACCCTGAACAGGAAGAAGCGGTCGAAAATGAATGAATGAAAGACTTGTGTGTCTGTTATGTATTGTTGAAAAATAATTAACTTTTCATTATTAATCTATTGCTACACCACTGGAAAAACAATGAGTAGCTGTTAAGGTGCCGGTTAGGTTTTACGAAATAAAAAAAAAAAATTTTAACAAAGAGCCATGCTGTGGAAAAACATCTGTGCAAAAGTTCATGCTCCTCCACCTAGATCTAGAGACACAAACAAACCACTACACATTTTAGCCCAACTATAAATGATGCCCCTTTAGCACCCGTTCCCATGGTGATGATGACCAACACCAAATAAAGGGAACTACAAACCACAATCTGACGCAGACCTACACTATTCTAACTTCTTGCAGCCAAGCTTCCTCCAGTTTTAGAGTCTGGTCGGTGGAGGCTGACCACTCTGACTCACACACGCATGTCAGAAGAACGACAGAGAGACCACCGGAACATATAAACACATCCGAATCAGCCAGCCTGACTCCAAGTAATGATGGTAGAGTGGGTCAAAAATATATAACGCCACATTATAAATGTTGGTCTGGGAAGTGAAGGAGGAGGGTGGAGGGGGGAAGGGATGGGCTTTAAAACCAAATCATCAAATCAAAGCAAAAACAGAAGACCACTGACAGCTGCTGCTGAAGTCCAACCAAATGATGTCACTTGAATGGACCTTTGTTTATAACGTTCACTACTGTTTATAATTCCAAATTTCCACGTTTACCACCAAGAAACCCATGAGAAGAAAGAGGATTAAAGGAAAAGTGAAACTATTTAATCCAAGAACTGATATGATATAAATCGGTGCCAGTTTTATCTTTAGCAGACTGGTAGAAACAAGCGGTAAACTCAGAGCTGTGAAGCCCCAGCAGCGCTAAGTCAATCCTGCCACAGTCCCACTGGGAATTCCTGGCAATGGATTTGGTTTAACGGTGGCAGGCAGGAAACGGAACGTGCGGCTTGAAAGAATGCGCCGAGAAAGAGAGTGACGTTTCAAAGACCTCCAACTGAAGTATCTGGAAATACTGTTGGCTACAAGAAGTGAACAAGACCTTAAGACCACTGACCGGGAACACAAATGTTGGGGGTCCACGTCCTTGGATTCCTTGTAATTATATCCTTCATATTATCCACAAAGAAAATGAAATTATTCCAAGTTATCCTGGTCGGGATCCAAGTGTGCTTCACTCCAGGCCGTATTAGCAAGAAGAAGTTTCCAATGGAAGCAAAAGTGAGTTCGAGTCAGCTTTAGAGTTTGACTCTAAGAGGGAGGAGTGTGTGTGTGTGTGTTCCCTCCCGCTCTACTCTGTTCTGTCTGTCTGTCCGTCCACTGGCTCCAGGGAGGTGTGTGCTTGAGTGTGAGTGTGAGTGTGTGTGTGTGTGTATGTGTGGTAGCCTGTTCATTTCCTGCTTGGATGTGCTTCTGGGCTGTTAGCAAGCAGGCTGCTCAGGAACACATGGGCAGCCGCTGTTCTGCCAGGGGTTCCGCATTCCACACAAACACACACACACACAGAAACACGCAGTATTCCCTCATTAGCTCCCACTGTGACCCTTTTCCAGCCCCCCCCGCCCCCCCCTGCTGCTACCAGTATTCCAAAACACAGATACACACACACCCTCCAGTGCTTTAATGGGCTCTGACCCTCCCCCAGGCCACTATGTTATCACCAGACTGTCCCACACAGGAATGGACACACAATGTGCTAACTGATGTCAGTATATCGACACTGGATCGACTTGTTTTTCTGATCCAGTAGGTCGTGGCCTCCGTGGCGCTGCTGTTTTTGACAAACTGCCCGTGTCCGTTTTCTCTGCAGTTACAGCACTGATGTGGCGGCCTTCAAAAGGTCAGCGTCCAGTAAATGAACCAACTGTTGACCTCAAATGATGTCCAGTCAACCAACTCTTGTATATACCACGATCTATATCTGACAATAAAAACAGTACTACACAATTTTTTTTGGCTTTTACATCAAATATACAAATGAAAAAATATGGATTATTGAATTACTTATTATTGTTCCAGAGTTACAAATTATCAACTACAAAAAGCAACAATTATTCCCAATTTTATTAACTGAGCTTCTTAAATTACATCACAATTTTCAATGGAGTATTGGAGTATGAAGCTTGATAATCTGCTGCTCTTCATCACTTTAAAAATGATTATCTACATGATGCAATATGAAAAAAAGGTTCTGAAGCAATAAATAGTATTTTCTAATTAAGAAAATGTAGGAAAAAAACGGATGTTCCGTGTCCAGTTAGGGGAGGATTCCTTTTCACTATCAGTTAGAAACATTTTTCCTATTTGGACCACATTACTTCATACTACGTATTTCCTGCATGTCCTAGAACCGTACATTTTAATATTGTAAATGTAAAAGACAAGACAGTAGACGCGGTTAACAAGGACAATGGGAAACCAGCGGCAGTAATTCACGAAGCCAACTGAGATTTAATTAGGGGTTGCAGAGCAGAACAATTGTGGGCTGTAATGACGTGTGCTCTGTCTGTTCACTAATACGGTGCAGTAGTACTACTGCACTATGAGATAGTGTTGACAGAAGTACAAACGCGACATCTTACCAGATGACAGGATGGGCCGGCTTTACGAGCAATTTGAACAAATAATATAAAACGCTTCATGTGGGAAACTTTGTTGGTGCCTGTTTAGTTTACAACATACTGTGACTATAATTGTGGGCACAAAAAATAATATTAATGTGGGGGACACTTTTTGCTAGAGTAGAGTTGAGTTAAATTAGGATTACAATTAGGGTCAAGGGTCATTTCGGGAAAGGATAATAAATATACATATATTTATCATAGTTAGGTTTAGCATAATGATCTAGGGCAGTGTTTCTCAACCTTGGGGTTACAACACCATGTGGGATTACCTGGAATTAAAATAATACTAATTATTCTTTATGAAACTGTGATTAAAACACCACAAAAAAATCTTAAACCACTTCATTCCATCACTTTGATGAATATAATGGATGATTGACGGCTGCAGTCACCTGAAAGTCTGAAAAAAAAAGTCTCTGGGGTTGCCAGAAATTTCAAAGTGGAGTCACAAGCCAAAGAGGTTGGAGACAAATGGGACATAAGATGCACTATGTCTATGTCAAACGCTTACAAAAACCAGTGTGTGTTAGTGTGTATGTGTGTGTGTGTGAGTGTGTTACATACCAACACCTTGCCAAGTACATGTGCTCCTTGACGAAGACCGATCCAGAAAGCAGGATGTACCAACAGGAAGCAATGGTGTCTGGGCTGCAGCAGAGACAGAACACACTGGTGTGAACCCCATGTTATGTACGTCCTAACACCTCATGTGTTACGGAGGAGTGACAGTCAAAACCACCGCTTGCTTTTATTAAAATTAATAATTAATTGTCAGTTGTTTTACTCTCTGTCTCGCTACTACTGGGTTACAGATTAAACCCAAGGCAGGATTTTATATGGCACTATTAATTGAAAAACAAAGAAGCATACAAATGTAAAGCAGAGACGGAATCTATTCATCTGTAAAATCTGGGAAACAGAATGGGTTCGTGTTTTCCATTTTATCCTTGAAAACAGTTGAAATTAGAAAACATTTCATGTGAAATTAGACTAGTGTTTAAAGTGGGCAAAGACAGCCATACAGAATCAGAAGGTCAGACAGAGGAGGAACATCAGCCTCTTGGCTCATGGACTCGATTAAAGAGACTGAGAAGGTGGGAGGAGTGATGAAGAGTGCAGGAGTTCAGAGACACATTGCAGTGGTCAGAGAAACACATTATGGAATTAGTGGTGGTGGAGTGGTGAGGATGATTAGAAATTCCTTTCTTTCTAATTTCTAAGTATATTTCCTCTGCACTGAAATCGTCCCACTTGACATTCCATTATCTTTTATCCCTTTATTCGTCTTTCACTGATCCTACTTGACGTATTTCCCTTCAGATTAAGAATTAGAAAGGTTATTTTTGCCATGTGCTTGTATCCATACAAGGTGGACGGTGAACAAGTGAACAAGTGCTCCTGTTTGTTTTATTTACTACATGGATTTATATATACTGTATATACAGTATATATATATACACACACACACACACACACACACACACACACACACACACACACACTTTATATATACACATATATATATAAAAATCCATGTAGAAAATAAAACAAATAGGAGCAGTTACTACAGTTAGTACTGCGTTAATACCGGGCAAGAAAGAAGTGCTGACCACATTCAAAAAGCATCATCATAAACACCAAATTATCAATAAATAAGTAGAATGACAATGTAAAAAATCCAGATTCCAAAATCCATTCAAACTAGCTACTGAAAACATCATGAAAGCAGAGTACTCTGAAGTGTGCAGCTTGTACTTACTAGAACAAGATGTGGTTAGCCTCAAGTCTTTCGTATCTTGCCGAAGTACACATCGACCTGAAGAGGTAAGGCAAAATTTATGGTGCTTTTTCTTTTTTAACAAAAAAAATAAAAAAAGAAAGAAACATCACTGATGCATTTCTCTCTTTGACACATAATTATAAATGTTTATCCTTTGTCAAACATCGTCAGATATTGTTTCGGTCCAGATCAGTTGTTTGTTTTTAAATTACTTGGTCCTGTGAAAGAACAACTAAAGTCTAAATGTCCTTCACATTATCAGCCAAATCCAGCTGCATAACTTACACAAACTTTGTTATGTTTTAGAAAGCAATTTACTGTGTCAGAACACATATAAAAAATTGACTTACCTAAGCTGATGTTCCCTGAGGTGTGAGAGAACGTCCATGTGGTAGAGGTGGCAGTAGATGGTGTGGAGGTCCTGTGGAGGGATGCATTCATTTTTAAATCCAACCATGGCTTTGATGCTTTGATGATGAAATTTAAATTTCCCTGTTACTTGTACTTCCTGTGACTTGTACTTCCTGTTACTTGTACTTCCTGTTCCTTGTACTTCCTGTTACTTGTAAGATTTAATTTTTTTTTTAAAAAAAAGGAAAAAGCCGAAAGGAAAAAAAGACTTTTAAGTCATAATATCATAATATAATTTTTTTTTTTCAATTTTTTATCAGTTAACACAAGTGAAAAGAGATGCAGGCAGTGTTTTTATCCATGTGGTAAACATATCAGTCAGATTGCCTTTGATGATGCAACATTTAAAAAAAAAAAAATTCAAATAATGCTGCTTTTACATACACAAATCCCAGCATCCTTGTTAAAAGAAACCTGACTTCTGTTCATCACAACTCACTTTTGCTGTTGTTTCTGAATTATACAGAGACAGGATCTTCTAGAACTGTAACATACGGCCCTTTAAAATGAATACAAATCAACAAAAAAAAAAGAATTGCTGATTCTGCTTGGTGTTCTAAAAATCCCAAGCTTTTAAAATGATTACCTCCATGTTTAGAACAGGAGGAATGTTAATCGTGTCCACTATAATGTACTGTGACCGAAGCCACTTGAACCGTGCCACAGAGTGAAATTGGCCCTCTCAAAACAGACGGACAGGCGTAAAACTTATCTGCACACATGACAGCAGTGAGACACACACACACGGATATGTCCAGACCAGGTCTTAAAATAGACCTCTATCAGGGCCAGCTGTCAAAACATTAAGAGGATGACAAGTGTGTCCGTGTGTGTGTGAGGGGAATGGGTTTTCATAAGCATCTGTGGGATCAAACAGGGAAGACACTGCCACTTTAAAACAGGTGCTTTACACGGCTGACTGGTTAACTGCACAACACACACACTCCAAGACACAGTGAGACTAATACATTTCTATGGAGTACCTTTAAAAACCTGACTGATTCTGGACTGGCTACAGCCAGTAATAAAAAGTATCAGGACTGCAACGCATGGGAGACAAATAAATGTTAAAGGTGCAGTACATACGATTTTCTTTACCAGTCCTCCCCTACTGACCTACTGGCTGATCTAGTGTACCGCTGAAAAAAAATCTGACCATTTGCCTCACAGAGACGGCTGGAACCTCCACTGACTTATCCTGAGGCTGACAGGCAGCCAGCAGAGAGCCGAGACTTTGAAAACCCCTGGCCTACAGTGGCAAGGAAGTAACTCTATTGACTCCAAATCAAAGTTAACTGGGTTACTGAGCATGACAAACTGCTCCGGTAAGCGCTCCTGTCATGGTGCTGAGCGTGCATGTGTGTTACCTGGATGTGTATCTTTAAGTAAAAGCGAGTCGGGGTGTACCGGCCTGAGGCATCTGGCTGCTGTGGTGGCTCAGATTAGATTTAAAAAAAAAAAAAAAAAAGCCCCAGTGCCCATCTCTTTCCTTTTGTTATTTTATTATGACCGTGGGCTACACTGAACGCAGAGCCTTAAAGGAGACAGAAAGAAGTACTTGGCTGATCTACTGTAATACTGAGCGTCAATGGATTTGCTTCAACTAAAAATATACACACATTTTTTCTTTGTATTTCTTGACATTGGTAATTACAGTAAAAATGTTCTGTCTGCTGCTATGACTATACTTAATATTTTATATATATTTTTTATTATTTATTTTGTTTGGAAATCGTAACCACGTCTTCAATTGAAACAAATCCGGGTTGTGAATACTGCAAATTCGCTCACCTAGTTCATGACTACAAACAAAGTGTGTGGGCGATTCTGCTGCTTACACACACTCATTATCCAGCTTTCTCCACTGAAAGTATTGATCAAGGCCACTCGTCAATAGGTCCAGACAGACAGATAGCAGATGCCAAAAGGAAGGAGACCTCAGCTTTGTCCTTCAGTCTGTAGTCTCTCTGAGAGGAGCAGGGAGCGATAATGTGATCACTTCAACATCAACACTAATCTCTCACTCTGTGCCAAACACTACACTAGCTGCATGTAGACACAGACTCTATTGGCATGGGCTAGGCTTTGGTTGACTCCTCCTTTAATTGGTCCCACTGTAAATAAAGAGGAGAAAATCCCTTTGGTTTTTGACAGTAATTATAGACCTGATTCGACAGAGATCTCAAACTAGAGGCCTGTTGATCACATGTTGCCCTCAACTTCATTTTAAGCAGTCCCTGATGCACGCAGGGTGAACTGCCAGCGTGAAGGGAACGAGTGGCGAATTAGGCAAGATAAACAAAAACAAGCAGAGAATTAGCCTAGCTAGCGATGCCTTTACTGTCCGAGCAGGAGCGTAGCCACGGCTAGTTTGACCGCTGTCGTTTTTCAACCCTCCCGCTTCCGCACTGCACACTCATCATCTCACAGGCATTTTTAATTATTTTCTTATTATTTCCAAACAGTAATAGTGCTCAGATGTACTCACAAACATATTCCTTTTATACGTTTTCACAGATGCCATCTGCTTTTGTCAACATCGGACCAAATCCATAAAATTTTACAGCACAAGTATCAAAGACAAGGCCTTCACGTCAGTAATATCAAGGCTGTGTGTTATACGACACTGTCTCCTTGACCAGTCTTCCCTTTGGGACCACAGAGGTCAGAGGGGCGGTGACCTTTGACCTCACTTCCTTGAGGTCGGGCATGGACGCCTGATGACCCCATCTGTGATTGAGACGTCACAAACAGACAAGACAGATTTCCATTCATGATTTTTTTTTATAATAATCAGACGAGGTTTGAATTATTTCATTTTACTCTGTTTTGTATGTCGTTGTTTTGCCCTGTACAAGCACGCTAACATTTTAGCCCATGTATCTGCAACCTATATCTGCAAACAGTGCAGGATAAAAATACAGAAAATACACCATCAATGACTTTGTTTGGAACAACAGCCAAACATTTGGTCCACTCAAAAATGTTAGCTACAATCTCACACAAAGCCAATGCAAAATCTGAAAATATTAAATTTGATGCTTTTCGATGGATACAACTTTTTTCCTTTTTGTGGTTGTCACTTAGGAACCAGAGGAGGTCATCTTTCAAACAGAGTCAGGGCTTTGATGCCCGGCTCCACTAGTCTACATGCATGTTCCACCATGGACAAGACACTTGACCCCAAGTCACCTTTGGTATTCAAAAGGGAGTTAAATATGTGCGCTTGAAGTTTGATCAAAAGGGAGTTAAATATGTGCGCTTGTTTAATATGTACAACATATGGTTTTACACAAATGTGTTCAAGTCAGTGAGATAGAATGAGAAGTTTGTAAGCATTGTTTTAGTGTTGCTAAAAAGTCAATCCTCGGAAGACTTGTATTTATGAGTGGTACACTGGGTTCGATTTGGAGAGTATTCCGAGAGATTGTGTGTTTGATATTAATAAAGCTACTGCCTGGTGAAGACATGTCTGTGTTTAGTCAGACTAATACTCCAATCACCGAAAACTGTCTGACCACAGACCTACACTCTAACCGTTATCATCGCGCAAAGCTTTTTGGTCTAAATTCTACTATAAAAGCCGTTTCGTGGGTTTGTTCCCAACACTTCCAGGCCTGGAAGTTTACTGACATTTTGACATGTGGCTTGTCAAACTATGCCTGTTACTCATCCATAACAAGCCGCTGCAGCGCACAACTTGGATCCGTCACACAAAAGCAAGTCAACGCAAAGGCTGTTTTTCCCACCCACCACATTTCTCCCTCCCTTTTAGAAGAAAGCCAAGCGGTAACAGAGATATCTTGGTTTGTTCAGACACTCCTACAGTCGTAAACAATACACAGGCTAAAGGCTGTTGTGTGAGAACTGCAGCTCCAACTCGAAACGCTTTGCTCTAAATGTCACCAGGACCAGGATGGAATCAGGTTTGGTAAATGAATCTCTGAAGCAACAAAGTTCAGAATTCTTCCATGAGAAAAAAAAAAGAACCTTTCAGAAGCAACAGACTCTTGTCTCCAGCAGAGTCTGCCTTTGTTCAGGGTTCAGACGCTCCCCGTCCTACGCCCTCCTCCACCAGAATGTACAGTATGCCACTGGATGTTTCGCTGACACAGAGGATATTATGGGTCGACGATAAAACAAAACCATTCAGTCTGTACAGAATCAACCCGTCATCCCGTGACAATTGTCAGAATCTAACATTTACATTACAGACAAATATAACCTCTCCAAGCCTTTGTGTCAACATTATGCTCGGTTGAGAAAAAGGCCAGGAAACAAAATGTTTTTTCATAGAATATATTCACAACTGAAGTATTATTAACACTCACCGTGTTTGTAAATGAATAAATGACATATAATTCAAGTCAATTTGGACTCGTTTAACTAAAAGTACTTGATCGTGAAGTGAAATGAGGCGCATATACACAGTACTTGTATTTGTAGGTTTTTTTCTGTCACAAAACAGAAAGCGGTCAAATCCCCTCACTTGACACAAAGGCTGTTTCTGTTGCTGTAATGTTCTAAAATTGATGGTCCATGGCTTCAGCTCACATCCTCCGTGGTCACAAGTCCACATGATGAATTTGTGTTCTTCTCTAACCTTTAAAATCAGCACAGCCAATTAGGAACATTTAATTTTTAAACGATCATCTTTAGTCCTAGTTTAAAGAAAAAACAGCATCAATGTTAATTCGAAATTGATAGTCAACGCACCAAAAGCAGAACATTTCTTCAAACATTTCAAAGAATTGTTGTGACTGTCTTTTACAGCTTTACACCATCACCTCTGACGCTGTACTGAAAAGTTATACAAAAGGAGGCTGAATGGTGAGTCTGACCAGCTGTGATCTCGCCATCGGCCAATCCAAACAGTCACGCACATTCAGACAAAACCCACTACCACACACAGAAATGGAAAGGCTGATTTTATCAGTTTCTGCTCTGAAATGAATGAAGCAGAAACAGGCACATTTTCTTTCTTTTTTTCTTAAAAAAATATACAATAACATTGTGGGACTTTTCCATTGAGCTAAAAAATGAAGACTAACAGGGATTAGAAAAACTGCTCCACTCCTGATGTGTTGCCTATGATATTTTTTGCGATGATAAATTAATTGGCTTTAAATTACATTTTGTTGATTTAAGTATTGTCTATAATACAAAATATGCTTTTATGTTGTGTTGATATTGTAATTCCATCTGTGTAATTATACTGCACTTCCTTCCTGAAGTGGGCTGGTCCCAGATTTCAAAGTCAATTTCACACGAGTTTTTTTTTTTTTTCACGCCCTCTTGCCCTCTCTCATTACCAGCTCATTTTGCACTCATCTATCATTTTCTCCAGTTATAACGCACGGGCTGCATCTTTAGTACATGTTCCCATTTACTCAGCCGTTAACAATATGACATGGCTGATTTAATTATTACGACTACAGCCGCTGACGGGTCCGCACACACCAACTGTGAGAGCTTTTCCATTGCTTGTGGTTTCATACCCATTTGTCTTCCGCATACAGCATCTCCCAAGACCTTTGCCGGAATTGTACAGACATTTTAGTCTCACATTGACTCTATCTGAAATTCTTTGTTCAAGTTTGACAGATAAAGCTGTTGTGTCATCATTACACCAAATCTTAAAGTCATTTCCCGAAACAACTTGCTTGGAAATGGGTAATTGTAATTAGTTTTTCATTTTGTTTAACCACTAGTTTTGACAGCGGTATTGAGAATGTGTTTCAAGTGAACCCACAGTATAATCCCTAATATGCAATACTGTAGAGATGAACAGCTAATTTTCTGTTTAGTAAAATTAGGTAAAAACATATCAAAAAGCAACAAAATAACCAACCAGTTAATTAGTTTCCTGTTTTCTTCTTATTCCCTATATTTAGACTGCTAGGTAAAAACAGGATCTAAGGTTAAGATGAACTCAGAGCGCCCTCATCTGGATTACACAGTAGCTACCTTTGACAGTCTTAGACAAACACACGGGGGTTTTAATCCCTGAATTTGAACTTCTAACCCCACTCTTAAACGGATCTTTGAACATCGGCATTAAATGTGACAGCACATTGGAGGGAGGCACACTGAGACAGCCTTGAGCAAACAAACATGGAGCAATACAGGACACGACAGCTTCAGTTGTCTTTTAGATGCAAGCTTAACTCGCTGATACATGCACCCACTAAGACAAAGCCTTAAATGACAAGTTATGTGACATATATATGTGCTCAGTCACCAATATGGTCAGACAGTCCGCTTTGCTCCACTCCAGTGACGTAAATCAAATCTAGAACTTCAGAACGAAGCGCTCTGCTTTTAAACTAGTTGGATGTGAATGTATAATAACAGCGGAAATCAGACTGCAAGGACGGGCATAAAGTCTCATATTAAATTGTACTTGCAAGGACGGGCATAAAGTCTCATATTGACTTGTTCGGTTGGTCGTTTAGATGAGACTTAGATGCTATGGGTCCAAGCACAAGGTGGAGCTGAACAGACGATGGGGATTTAATGTAGACGTTTGCTTTATTTTTCTTGGGTACCAGAAAAAAAAACAGTAGTCATCCTTAAAAGGATTTCTATAAAAGAGTTAGACCTAAAAGCAATCACTGAGGGGTTGGGAGGACAAGGAGACTGATGATGGATTTAATGCAGATTGTCAGCCATTGAGCTGCAGACTAGAAACTGTTTTCAGAAAAGGCTCTTAAAGATTAAGAAGGAAAAGGTGATTTCATACAGTGGTATTTTTACAAAGTAGCAAAAAGGAGCCATAAAAAGAGCAAAAAATCTGTTTTCCAGAAAAGTTGGTACACTTCCTTAAAAAATGCAATAAACACTAAATACTGACATCTGTTAATGTGCTTTGCTCTACTTTGATCCAGTCACTTTGACCACGTAACTAAACCACCGGTGGACACAAATATAAACATGCATAAATCCCTGACAATCATTGTTGTCCTACGAGCAGCAACGTTTTCACACAGGACTCCCCTCAAGACACAACCTATTCTGGGATTTTGGAAATAGATGGTATCGAAACCTGGGGCATTTAGCGGTCAGGTGGGAGACCTACAGAACTGGGGCACCACTCTAACCACTGCCTGTGTAGACACCATGAAACCAGTTCCAGTAAACACAGGACTGAAATGGCCAAAGACAAACTGTTAATAACTGCAAACCTGACCACTGAGGACAAATATTTCTTCATTACTCATTTCCTGGCCAAATAAAGTTACTGGAAGGCTACAGCTGGGTAATAATAAAAAAAATTTAAAGGAAATGTATTAAACAACAGTTGTACAGGTTTTAAGAAATTCATCAGAAATAAACCTGCCGTAACTATTCATACTGAGAAATCAAAAACAGCTTTGCCTTGACATTCATGCAAACCTCTGCGAATGACTATATGAATAAAAAGAAGGAAAAAAAAACAGCACCCAATGCAGCAGATCCTGTGAAGATAATGGAACGTAACTGATCACGGACACCATTTACCACTTGCCTTTCCCCATCGCATTATCACCTTTAACTGCTCACGGTTAATGAGTCATTGGTGCTATTCATTTTATTTGTTATTTTCATGCTGAGGTGAAGTAACTGACAAGCACTGTAGTGGTAACAGATTTACAGAACACATTTTACAGTTTCTCCAATATTTATTCAACTAAATTACCATATATGTATTATTGAGGAGGCCTTGGTTTAAATTATGCTATATTCTCACTTTGATAAAACCCTTACCCCTAAACTGCACATTGACCTGCCAAGTATACTGTTTAATAGTGTCTATTTGGATGGAATATCAAAATTCACTGGTTCAAAGCCCTCATGTGGGGTTTTTAAAAGTTAAAAATCTCAAAACCAAGTGCCAAGCATAATTTAATTACTACTGTAAATAACCCAACAACTCCATAACTGCGAATGCCTCTAGCCTTTAACTTGGACTACATTTACAGCGTTCATAAGGAAGCAACATCCTTCAATGTGTTTGTCCTCTAACATATATTCAAAAAACCAAATTTGACATTAAAGAAAATTGGAAGTATCCCATTGGACTGCTTCAGTTTTTCTAATTCTACTACTTAAGTTCGAATTCATAAAAATTGAAGCTTATTCTGATCAGCCATTTAACATGTTTGAGTGTTTAAATACAATGGTGTTTGCAAGGCAGACAGGAAGTTCAGGAAATCCAGCTGTCACATTCCAGCAATACCAGAGGTGAGCACTCTGCATTCTTGTCAATCCTGTCAGCAAAGGAGTTGACCGAACAAGCAAACAATGAACCAGAGAAGGATATGAGTAAATACTTTGTTCAATTAAGAGCAGAACAACAACAGACAAGAAGTTAAGACACGGCTAAACTCTTTACTGTAGTGCTACGTATATTATTGGGAATAATAGTGCGAAAAGGTTCGGGAATCACTGACTGAAAATAAGCACAGTGAAACAAATCATTTCAAATTCTGGAATAAAATAAACATCAAGTGAATGAACCAGTGATTGTCAGCCAAGTAGAACATTAAATCTTCACAACTATTCAAACATCAAGCCAAAATATCCCAGTGACATCATCTGCAGGGAGAGTCTGCACTGTAGAATGATTAGGGAGTACGGATTACTGTATTAAAGTCTTTCCAATACACAAAGCCAACCAATCAAAAGTTCAGGTTCCAACCATGACATCATAACACACCTTTCAGGTTCTTAGGAGAACCTCACAAATTCAACAGAATTAAGGAGAAACTACATACAGTGATAAAGAAACAGCTTTATGTCTTTCCCTCAATTTTGTCTCGTGGCCAAAATGTCAAGGACAGAATTTATTACTAATTTCACAGCCAGTCAGACGATTTGGCCTCTTTTTTTTGGGATCTCATGAAGTAATTTACTTTCATGTAGAGTCTGATTCATGAAATTGATTCATGGAGTGAGCAAGTTGGCAGTTAAGTAATTTCCGCAACTCCTGGAGCGAGGGATTATGCAAAAGTGTAAATAATCTCATTGATAGTTCAACAATTGGAGTGACTTTAAACCCCGCTACTGCCCTGTGCTGCTTGTACAAACATGACACTCCAGTGTATATCTGCATGGATTTTTATCATTACCGGCATAACTGGTGTGACTCACACATATTTGGTGAGCCGAGCAAGGCATGCCTAAGGGTCCATCATTGCAACACTCAAAGTATTTCATGAATTCTCCTCCTGGCTAAGGTGAATGTTGTGTATTCACAGTCACAGGTGCATAATAAAGAATTTTATACAATATAGCAGTGATGTGCAGTATTGTTTCAAATATCTAATCATCAAATTTAAAAAAAATTAAAAAAAAAAAAAAAAAAAAAGTATGCCAAGAGCACCCGTTGTTTTGTGCAGCTGTACACCTACAGCAACATTTCCTTACTATTTTGCTGACCTTCCTAACTAATGCTAATCCCGATATCCTCATGGTTTCTTCTCCGTTATACACGTGCTCAGTTTTCAGTACTGGTACTGTTTTATGTCAATGCTGGTAAAGAAAGAAAAATACTAATTCTTTCTGTGGTCTATTTAATATGATTTATGTATCTACTGTATGTGTTTCTACAGAATATGTTGTTTATATTTTGGTATGTAGAACTGCTGAGGTGTCGGCACGTCTGCATTATTGTAATGTAGTCTGTTTGCAATTTTTTTTTTACAGAAATGGCGAGCCTAATCCACAAGAGGAGTGGGTAGGCAGTACGCAGTACGGCACGCATTTTGTTTTTGTTTTTTTGAGTGCTTTCAACCATGAAAAATCTACAGACAATGGCCAAGCAAAGGAGGGAGGAATATACTTGACGTAAACAACAATGTCAAAGACAATAGTTTATCTCAGACTGCATTACCTACCTGTTGTGTGCGCAGAGCACTATCAACCGACATTTCCATTCATACTCGAATGAAGGGTTGCATAACACTGGCACGACAAGCACGCATTGGTATCCCACACTCCATTAAACCCTGGTATATTGTCGTGGACACACACAAAGTCACACGGCTGGTTCACACAATATTTAGTTTAGATGAGGTAAGTATTGTTTTCTCCTAATGACACGGATTTGTGTCCATAATAGCGTGAAAACCATTTATACTGTTTCAAATTATAAGCTGAACTTTTTGACACTGTTTATTTCTCATAAAAACAAAGTATTAAAACAGTAAATACCCACAGTTAATAGCCCTTTTTCTGCAGTCGTTTATTATAGTGAACCTTGATCCCGCCATGAACAAGACCAGACTCCCATATACCAATAACCAGGGACAGACAAACTCGCGTTGAGACATGTTTGAAGATAAGGGAGAACAGCAGGATGTCTGCAAGTACGAGCCAGTAGAAGCTTGATTTATCAGCCTGTGAGGCAAGTGGGGACAGAGATGTTTAAAAAAAGAATTTAACAGCTCAAATAATGACTTTCATTACGAATCACGGTAATCAAAATGCTGCACAATAGGATAATAAAAAAAACTGAACTCAGACTCAACCATTTGCCAATGTGATTGTTTCGAGCCAAGATGACTTTTTTAAGCTCGGGCAGTAATTTATATTAAAAGCCAACTTTAAATCTGTCAAACGGGTGAAGATTTTAGAGAGAAAGTCTTAAAGTAAATGTTTAGGGCATTGGGTGTTTTCAAATATGGGCTGCAAGAAGTCTGAGAATATAAACGTCCATTTTCGAGCGCATCCAATCTTCCAATTCTCTACAGTTTCAGAAATGAGAAGGTTGTTTAAATAATGTAGCATGCCTGGGAATATGCTTATACTCAAACATTCAACATACAGTACTTACAGATCTAGATCGGTACGGGTTCACAACTGACAACAGAAACTGGTAAACAAAAGCAGGGAAACAAAAGTTGTTTTCATTGTTACTGGTCTAACTTCATTCTTCGGAGCGTAACAGGCGCACGTTGACTCGGTTCAAATCTCCTCAAGGAGTCTGTGATGATGTTATTTATCTTTTGTAAATCGTAGGAAAATCATACGACTACAGTAATAAAAGGTAAAGAAAAGCAATTAAGGTTTTGGGACAGGGGGCAAAATGTTAAGCCACAGGCAGACGACAGTCAATAATCTGGGTTTACATTACGATCTGGACAGTGACTCAGTGTTTCCACAGCGGGATCAGCCAAACAAGGGGCCTCCTACAACACCGCTTCTGTCAACGCTCCACACTCAATTGCACTCAGTAGGAGCAGTTGGCAGCAATTCAGCTTCAAATGGATGGTGATGAGAAACGTAATGCTCGCTGTCACAACTACAGCAAGTTGAGGTAGGACGCGATGCACTCGTGACTGATAGGCTAGAAGCGGCGGAGAGAAACGCAGACGTGGAACAAAGAGACCACAGGCACAGATTTACTGAAGATCAAACCGACCACAGACCGTCTATCAGCACAAATCCAGATCTTTTATTGTTTCTTTTCTTCCGCAAGACAAACTTTTCACATTTTTGCAGCTGAAGTTTTTATTATTGAAAATAAACAGATTCAACTTGTGGTAGGTTTGTGCACCGCAGCCAAGAGTGCCCCGCTGTTTTGTCAAGCTGTACACCTCCGACAACATTGTTGACATGACAAGGTCTTGACATTTTTTTTAGTCAATCATTTTTTAGGCTAACTGACTGCTAATTAGAAGAAAAGGGAACAAAGGGAAATACAAATTAAGGTTTGCAATATGAAGTACATTTCCAATTTACACGGAATCTAGCAAGTCACAGAACAGTAGGAACCACAGGAAATGATGCACAACAGCCAGAGACAAACACAAAAGAGAAGTTAGAGTCTTGACTCATCACAATTGAATGCACAAGACAAGGTCAAATACTGAGAGAAAAATCAACATTGACCTTGTTGCAATCCTGTTTTTTTTTTCCCTTTCTTTCTTTCTTTCTTCCTTTCTTCCAAATGCAAACAAAGACGTTTCAAACGAGAACAATTCAATTCCCTCGTGTCTCAGCATTGCTTGGCTACCACAAGGAATGCTGCTGCTGTTGACTACAGGCCAGGCTCTGAGGGATTTACAGGGCATGGTGTTTGAAACCTACATGCTGCCTGTCTTCCACTGAACCCTTTCCACACTGGGAAGAATGTTTTATTGCTGAGGCAACAAAGGAAAAGTATTCGGTATCCAGAAGGGCAAAATGCTAGGGCAAGAAGCCACAAGTGCAGCGCTGAATGTTTCTTTTAAGTTTCTATGGAGTATGTGACGAAAACCCGACCAATGGCAGTTTGTGGGCTCTAACCGTAAAAACACCTGACCAAACCTTTGGACGTGCTCAGACCTCACCAGTTGTCTGAACGCAAGAGTGCTGATTGTCTAGGTATGAATGAATGAATATAGAGTTTTAATATTGCACGTTCACTAAAAAGTGAATCCTTATTCCCAGAGTCAAACAGAGAGTTACATTTTGGAGAAAAAACAACTAATCATAACTCTGATTTATATCCATCCATAAACCGCTACCCTAGAACACACACACAAAGCGTCTAGCTTCATGAAATACAATCATTACATTTCACTCACAGAGGTACAGCTGGGCCCATATGCTGCTTCCCTTCTTTCATACATTCCAGACTTGTTTTGCAAGGACATAAAACCACTTTAATAAGAGAACGGTGGCTACAGGTTCTTGGTCGGGCGGCTTCATGGCCGACTTCAGCTGAACAGAGAACAAGACCAAAATAGCAAATGGCCAAGACTGGTTGGTACCACACCCTCTCGGTGATAGAGCGTCAGTCACCTGGGATAAGATTTATATCTTCCAAGTAAAGATTCCAAAAAAATGACAATTCCCTGGAAACAAAACTGCATCTCACACATTCTCAAGATCACAGACCAAGAACGAAACCATCACATTGGCCTTTAGTTCCAAAAGAACATTTTTAGTTGCACGAGAATCTCCACAAATGACTTTTTTAATCCTAGCAATCACCTTCTGTGAGTGAGTACCGCAGAAGATGTCAAATATGAATCAGAAATACAGAAACTGATGTCATTGATGGACGAAAACATGTAAGTTTGGGCCCGGTGGGATGAGCTAACAGTTTTTGCCTGTCCACACCTGCTGTCCACTGTGGAATGTAGCAATGCTATCCCTCCTTTCACTGTCTCGCCGCTGGACTAACATGAAGAAAAACATTCGTCTAAAGGGAAGGACGGAGGGATAGAGAAAGAGGGAGAGAATAGCACATTCAGTTGCACTGGAAACCCTGGTCTGTTGGGCTGCGTGGTTCGTTGTACCCACAGGAAAAGCTGACGTGTTTACATTCAAACAACACCCCGTGAGACAAAGCCTGGCTGTTGTTGTTGTCCTCTGGGGAGTGTGGGACTTCAAAACAGGTTTGTTTAAACAGCCAGGGTATCGAACACTTGCTGAAGCATTGAAGTATTGCTATAAG
>NC_024325.1:1230835-1306836 GCF_000523025.1 Cynoglossus semilaevis | reverse complement strand
GGCAGTGAAGGATTGCTATAAGTACACGTTCCTTATAATGAAAGAAAGAGGGTGCCGGTTACGTCATACATAAATCAGCTCAGAAAATACGGTTAAATTAAAGGATTTACTGAGTAAACACAAGTAATTCAAAGCTAATAGAGCAGTTGGTGATTTTAAAGTAAGTTTTCTTTGTGAAAACTATGTGAAAGGCTGTGTTATTTTTACTACCTTACAGCATTTTTTTTTAAATAGTATCGTTGCCTCGTCCTTACACTGTTTCTCGAGCTTCACAAGGCACCAAAAATACCCAGACCAAGGAACTAGTGTCACAGATCTTTAAAAGCAACAACCACAAACCATAAGGCAAAAGAGGTCCAAGAACTTTTCTCACTAACGGTTGAGTCACTGCAGTTTTTCAAGCTTCTGTCCGCCCTCCAGCCGTTCACAGGCCTTTCACTTTTAGGTCGGTGGGGCCTTTATTAGGCCCCATAGGGAGGTCTTTCACCAGTCAGGGTCAATGGAAGGCTGTGTTTGTTCCCCTCATTTCTACAAAAATAAAAAACACACAAACACAGCGTCTGCCACACGCAGCCTTGTGCAACCTTTTCATTTCAGACCTTCCAACAGTGATGCAGTGTGTCGGCACCCTCGTGTTTTTAACGCTGTTACTAGCATGCGTGCGTGTGAACTTTAGGTGTGAGCAGTGTATCTGTGTCATACTTTGCATTTGCTGAAACATGAAAAAAAAAAACATCCATACAGCATTCCCTAACTGTTCATTATTGCCAGGTAAAAAACAAATGTTCATATCATTATGACCGAATATAAAGTTTATATTTTCTCTGTCTCTACATTTTCGTCATTCATTTTACTGCTCTGTCAAGGCCCGGCTTCTTTAATAGATCTCTTCTGTAATTTCCTTTTGCAGGCCATAGTCCCAATGCTCCTTTTACAACCCATTGTGTAAATTACCCAGAGTGCTTTAGTGCGACTGGATAATTTTGCTTTCTTTTGTTTACCCCCGTTGACCTCTGTCAACAGCTCTTCACTCTGCCAATGCTTCTTTGTCAGATAATTTAGGTACAACCCTTGTAATGTGCCTAAGAGTATAACACTATCGCAACAAGTGTCACCATGACGTTTAATCAAGTATTGCATTATTATGTAAACACAGTCATTACACTCTATGAAGATACTTTTATTTCTAAATGAATTTGGACCAGATTCTCAAATATACACACATCTGCATCTGCAATGAATGGAACGCAGTACCTACTGTACTACGGTCAATTTGCCCAACATTTATAAGGCTGTATCAACAATTTGTGATAGGTTTTTTAAGGTTTCCCATTAATTGCCAAATATTTGGCCGGCCCTGTATTTGGTTTTGATAAATGATCAGAGTGAAGAAATATATTTGTTTGGTCTGTGTGTGTGTTATTTTAGCTTTTTGTTTTGTATTTGGTTTAATCGTAAGCCCTTAAAACCTCCCTCGACTTACTAGAGCCAGAGTTTTTCTTTCTAAAACTTTCTTGGGAAGCAATGGTTGCTCTCGAAAGTGCCCTGGCCGCAAGGGAATTGACACGCCACAGCTGTTTAAGGCAGGATTTGAACCTCTCTTATATCGAGCTTAATCTTTTAATCCCCAAACTTCTGCTTCATTGTGACGGCCAGAGACTCCGTGAAGAGCTGACATCTACAACACCAAAGCTGAGCAAGGTTCTCTGTGCAACGTTGGAACCGTTTGTTTACACAAGAACAGTAAATTAAAGACAGTTCAATAATAAAACAAAAACAAATACCCGTTTTGCTGGTTCATACAAAAACACAGCTGTATTTCAAGACTAAACCAGGCAAATTATTTGGGCTACTTCTTTTTGTAATATTCGGACTAAATGTACTGTTCATCAACCATTCTGTTGTGTCATTGCGTCAATTATACTGCAGTCCCTCATCCATCAACACATGATGAATTGGAAGAAAATCACCATACCTGGTAAACACGTCATAGGTAGAGAAACAATACCACAACTCGTAAACACGTGTCGCTAAATAGGACAGAGTGAGCTTAAACCTAAACCAAGTTGCAAAGATAAGCCCTGGGGCCGCTTGTCAAGACAAAACTGGTGTCAAACTGGTTTTCACTTTGACAGTATGTGTGTGAACATGCATGTTTGCTCACATTTAAACGAGAGCATACCTAGAATGTAGTACAGGAGCTACTGGACTTGGAGTTGTTCTTGTTAAACTGAGCTGCAGGTCCAGCTACTACATCTATATTTCTACGGGACGTGCCTATGTATGCGTGAGTGTGTAACCTGTTCCAGAAAGCAGATTAATAAAACAATTAGTTTTACTCTACTTAAGTTTCATTACACACTCCTGCCCATATCAAGATATCAAGGCATAATAACAAAGTCCACCGGAGACATGAATACTCAAATGATTTCTGCAAGCAAGAAAAAACAGCCTCTTCTCTATCGAGAGTCAAGTTAAAGTGAATATTGAGTGGAATTAGGACTCACAAATAAAGAAAAGCTACTACCGATACTGCAGAAAGTATTTGATATTTATCGTCCTTTGCAGGGCATGACAGCATATGGGATGCAATATAAATATTTCATCAAATTCTCACACCTTCATGCCGGTTGCTTGAACATCATGTTAAGGAACCGTGAATTTCAACTTGGCACAAACTTTGAAAAGACAATACAGCAACCGAGTAATGCCTGTGAACTCCTAGGCTGCGTCAGCATTTAGCAAACCAAGGACTTTGGCAACTTGTACAGAAACACACACAGAGTCTCCTTTGAAATGTGCTCCTTCTCAAAACGCAGCGACCACACACTGCTCCATTTCTTCATTTTATGAAAAATCTGCTCGCTGCAAAAGCGTCAGGTCGTATTTTTCTTTTTCTCTTCTCTACTCTTCCTGCAGAAATCGGGCGGCCTCGCAATAGTCGGAAATTCTATAAATGTCCGATAGGTACCAACTGCTGCCAAAGACACTAACAAATCACCTGATGTGATTTGTTGTCCAGTAATACTGGCACCTGGATGGCAGCGAGAAAGGTAGACGGGCATGAAAGGGCCTCGTGGAAAACCTAAGAAAGTTGGAAAGGTTAATTGGTCGTAAAAGCTGCGGTGAAAAAGTGTTCCAAATGAGTCAAACATCTGCACAGGAGGCAGACGCAGACAGACATAGCGTACCTTCAACTGTAGTCTAATAATTCACCATCCAAGAAAATATGCTGACTCGCACATTAGGACTTGCAGTGTGGGTAAGTCTGGAATAAACACCTGGTTTGACCTTATATTTGCAGCGGTAAGAATAAACCTTTGTATATGTGAAGCTTTTAATTGATTACTCATGTGCCAGATATAGAAACAACTTTTTAGGGTATTGTTTGGCCCGGCTTGATTGTTCTTTGACTATGATAAGCAGTAATTACAGCAGTGTGACGGCTGATTAAACTGTGGGTAAACAAAGTTCACCTCATGTCATCTGTGACGCCTAAGAAACTAGTTTTAATAATATTTACCAATAATAGTCAAACGTCAGGCTCGTACTTCTTTTAAATCATCTATTTTTTAAAACTTAATATTGTTGCATAAACTTTGTCTTAAGCATAAAAATGATAATGATAATAATTTGAAGTTGCGGTTAATAAAGTCCTCAATTCTAAACACGTAAACTTAAACACCCAGTCGTCATCAGCATAACAATGAACCTAAAATGAACAGACATGGTCCGCTTCCTTTTAGCTGTAAGGATCGTAGTGGTACAGTGTCTCAGCAGTCCGCACAAAAGTAGAAGGTGGTTTTAAAAAATATGAAACTGCAAACACTCAAAGAGGAAGAATAATTCTACAGCTGCCAATTATCAGGACTGTTAGCTGAGGACTCACAAGGACACAGTGTGAACACAAAAAAAAAATAAGAATTTATCATAAAGATCTACAGCGTGGACGTAGCCTAAGAAAAAAAGGGTTTGCTTCTTGTCTTTCTACTCTGAAAGTCTGATCGTTTCGTTTTCTCTGTAGGCAGAGGTTCATTCATTAGTGTTGCCTCTGAGTTTGTGAATGTCAGCGAATTAATTCTCAGTGAAAGCACTATTATCAATATTCATGAATCATGAATAACTGCACGGAAACAGTCAACCCGTCCTTTTCCTCCGCTGTACTTGCAATTTAAACATCAAAAAAACAGAGCAGACTTTTTACAGCATCCCTGACGTAATGTCGCCATATACTTTTTAACTAAACCTCTTTTGGGGTTTATTCAAATGGGCACAATTCCCTTCTTTGAAGATGTATGAAAAGTACCATGAATGCAAATAAAAACAAACAAACAGAGGATCAAACTGTCTTAGAAGAATCATTCGTAGCTGAAAGCTGAAGACCAGCTGTTTCGTTTTTTTTGTTTCTGGTGGAGCCTTTAAAAAGTGCTTTCACTTCAAAACTATAACCAGTGCCTGAACATGGAAGGGAGTACGATGTGAGCTATTTTTGGTAAGAGAGTGTAACTAAAGCACCGACAAGCCAGCTGTGTTTCCACAGCTTCACATGGGGAGGGAAGGAGGAGGTGGAGGAGCAGAGGAAGGGATGTGAAAGCAGCAGTGATTAAAATTCAACTGGACTCATTGAAACGCAAGTTTACACTAACTTTCTCCGGGGCTCTGTAATATAAGCCCCGTGACAGAAAGCAGTGACGTGATTTTTTGTATACTGTGGCTTAATCTGCAGAACAGAAACGCTGTGCGTCAGGATAGGGTTTGCACATACTTAAAGGGACTGTTCTCGGTTTTTAAATACTGCTGGATTTTGCATGGGAAAAAAATTTAAAAGCCCAATAAACCTGAAGCTCCTATTTTTTTTATAGTTGTAATATTTCAAGTACACAATCAGACTGTATTAAAAGTGCTGCTCTTTTGAGGTACTAGCCATTAACAGCCTGGGTTCTCAATCAACTGCTGACCACCTAGGAGTTGAGGGGCACAAAATTAACAAACTTCACAGAAGTGGACTAACAGATCCAGTGTCCCCTTGACCTAAAACACAGACATGTTTTTCTCTGTGGACATTTGTTGCAAGAGACAGAGTGACTTGCCAAACTTCCAGCTGCCTTGTTATGCGTCCATATTCAAAGACATGCTTTCAGTCAGAGAAGACTTCAGTCTGAGAAAGTTGACAGTAACCGATTGATTTGTGACTGTTGCACTAATAAAAAAAAAATGGAGGACCCCTTAAGCCATGTCAGTGACACAGCGTAATTTAATACTTGAATTTCATATGTCCTTCACTTCCTTGCTAGGTCATCAGTTGGGATTCCAAAGTATAAATAATAATAATAATTCCTTCTCTGGACTCAATTTTTTAAGCAAACATCCCAATAACCAGACCTGCCCATCAAATGTTCTTATTTAAGGAGAGCTTTTTTAATTTTATTTTATGGTAAGGCCATTATTTTATGAAGCAAATATTTGATGAAGAAATACATAACATTTGCTGGTAATGAATTCATGGATAGATTTTATATTAAATATTAAAAACCATACTAACACAAGACAGCCACCAACCACCAACAAATATGATTTTATGACCAAACCCCTTAGTTTGACATTCAGATGAATTTCATTTTGAAATATATATTTACTTAAATTTTATAGGGGATTTTTTTTTCATTGAATTCCCTGCATGAAAAGTTCAGCATAAACAAATGTCACGGTTTATATTATTAATGACAATACGTGGTAATATTATTATTAGTAGTATAAGACAATTTACAACACATTTATGTGATCAGACCTGTACTGAGTACTGATTATAGTTCCATTATGTAGACATGTAAGCGTTACTAATTAAGGGGACTTAATAAAACTACTAAAAGTAAGAGTACAATGATGTCCAATCTGTCCACGTGTAAATTAATACTCGGTTCTCAGTCAAACTCCACTGACTAACACCAAAGTTGAGTTTTAAAACGGTAAAACTAAAGCAACAGTTTGACTTTTTCTAGCTAACATTAGCCGAGCACTGCTAATTGAAGAGACGATGGATTTGTTTACCTCTGCGGTCCGCAGCGAGGGCGGTTTCTTCAAAGCCAGTTTGAAAGAAGTTTCCATAGCTCCGGTCATTTTCATAACTTCGGCTCAAACGCACCTCGAGACTTCAACTTGAAATTTAATGTCGTCTCCTCCACCTTCGCTGCTTTACAGCAAAACAAAAATCACATCTCCGTGGTTTTAGTCCTCGCTGAGCTGAACATGAATGGAGTTAACTTCAACACGGAGCTCCTGGAGCTCCTTCTTTTCCAGGAGCGAGGAGGACGGAGCAAAAGACTGAAAACTAAACTTTCAGCTTCGGCAGTTGAGAAAAACTCTGTGACAGAAAGTTCCTTGGACGAGGCCTCCTCTCTGGAACTGTGTACATCTTTGGTAGACGGAAAGACCCAACTCTGTCGCTACCGCCAGTCACTTAGATCCAGGAGTTCAGATTTCCATGATCCCTCCTCACTCTCCTCCTCCTTAGACGTGAGAGTGGAGAGTTGACGACATCTGTCTGCCCCGAGAGGATGCTGCATTTACGAGCTGTCGAAAAATATTTAACAATTATACTTTATCCAGGTTCCAGGGCTTGTAACAACGACTGTACTATCAATAAAGTACCACTGCTGAAGTCGTGTCACAATAACAGCATTATTTAAAAATACACCACCCCGTGCATGATGTGGAACTAGTTTGTAATATCTGAAGCGCAATCTACATCAAATGTATTGTATGACGCTGTTTTGTACGAGCTCTTGAAGAGTCCTTAAACGCAGCACAACCACCCTCTGCCTTGTGACAGTTCAGGCGCAACCACGAGCAGTTGCTCCTCAAAACGCGCAATAACTACGTTATTGTGCAATTCTAAACTTAATTTTACTTAAGCGTATGACGTCTCTGGCTTTATACGAACCCTGTTGGGGTTTTTTGCTGTTTATTATAAATAGCTGATATCCGACTTTAATCTAATAAATTTCATTCATGTAATTGTGAGTTGACATTTAACATTTTATAAATTATTTGTTCATTCATTTTCTTTTCAGCCGACAGCCCTGACACTCCTTTATTTTATTGCATAACAGCAGTGTGTGGGCTTGTTTTGTATTCCCTCTTGTGCCGCTAGGAGGAGTACAAGGCGGAGTTTTTGCAGCCGGGATTAAGGCGTGATCCAGATGGTGAGCAGTGCGAGTCAGGCCACCTCCAGTATAAATAGTGCGCTATTTTGGTACAGTTTGCACTCATTTAGAGGTTTTCTTTCTTTCTTTCTTTTTGACAGTTTATGGGCTTGCCATTATGGTGCGTAACGTAAAGGACAGTATAATTGCCTGACTAGAATAAACCGTGCAACTTAAGGCCAATGCACATGTGACAACTACAAAATCATGAGACGTTTGCTGATTGTTCGTGGGAATGGAGACAAGAAACCAGAGCTGCTAATCTGACAAGTGAGGAAATGAAAGTCTGAAGCTGCTTCATCACAACGGAACCAGGTTCTGCAGTTTAACTGATATGTGGTTGTTGTGGTACAGTAATGAAATGATTACAGGACACGTTTGGGGCTTAAACACCAACAAGGATGGTGCTAACGTCATTGCCAGCCCTCGCCTTAAAATGAAATAATCGATGTCTCAGTTTTTTGAACCAGTGTCTTTGAACCAGAGTGTCATCAGTACTCATGTCTGATTGATTTCCTTCAGGCTGCCTGCAGACCTTGGTGTCTTTGCTGTGTCACAGTAGGATCTGAGCCACATAGGGGGAGTGAGTGCTGGCCACAGCAGCCAACAGGGAGAGGTCGCTGGACTCAATTCTGCAAAACATAAGAGCTGGATTTGAATACCTTCAAGTGTCCAAAAGTGAAAACGGTGTAACAAAAATATACCTGGTTTATCTTTACTACATTAGATTAATACATTATTTTATATTTAAACCTCACCATCTTTCTTTGGTTTGGGGACAGGAATCTGTGAGAGACAGCATTCTCAACATGGGCATTTTTATTGCACAACATTCCCAGAAAATTGGGAAAATAATTTGAGCAGACTTTAAAGACATTCTGTACAAATACATGGAAATGAACTGAGTTTATGTACAGTTTACGCAAACCGTTAAACATAACAGGAGGAACTAAATAATTTATTTGTGTACAAAGGAAAAGCAGATATAAATGTATACCTTTTTAAACATAATGGCTGGTTTGTACAAAAATGCAGACTGATATTGGCGAGCATCTCCAATGCAGTAACAAGCATGTACTGTGTGTGTGTGTGTGTGTGTGTGTGTGTGTGTGTATATATATATTTATCTATCAATTATACCAGCAAAACAAGCTCTCCAGAAGCCTGCAATGACTCCATGTCACTTCTCCGTTAAGACTTACGTTATAATATCCGGATGCGACTTAGCTATAAAAATAAAGACAATCACTGTTCATATTTCTCTGCATTGCACTACCAGGAATTCCGGTATTTTCTAGTGACTGATTCTCAGTCAGTGTACAGTTTGACTTATAGACCATCAGCAAACTTTGCTACCAAATGACACGCCTGAGCCACAATCTAATTTTTAAGTAGGACATATAGAGATTTGTGAACTTAATGGTAAAGTTTCAAATTATATAAAGCTACACACTTGGTAAAAAAAATATCTCTCTCTCTCTCTGTACTTCCTCTGCAATGGAGGCAATATGCAGCACAGAGGTAAAGTAGAATATGGATGTGTGTACTACTGAAACTCGGCACTTCCGCTCCGTCTTCATAAATGATGCACTCGCTCACGGGGACAGGTTTTACTCTATTTGTTCTGCCACCAAACGCAGGACTGATGAATGGATCTTCCACGCTGTCAACGTTTGACAAATAAATCCGTCTGAGAAAAACAAAAATAATGCTTCTTTGAACTCAAAACAAGCAAAGTGTCTCGTTCTCTCTAATACAAACTGGGTTTATAAAGGGGGAAAAAAACAACAAAGACGTTGCTTTTGACTGAAATCGCAATAACTGATACGAACGTACAAACTACAAGGCCTGCTGCGCTACGTCTGCCTTTCTTCGCGGAGCAGCTGTAAACATCATACAAAAGGTGGCAGAGCTAGTGTGAAAGTGTGAAAATATCTCAGCATTTAGTTCTAAAATATGCAAAGATGGTGCATTGTTGCTAACCCACAGTAGAAAGGGAACCATCTTATTTGCATTTTGATGTGTAATTTTTTTTCTTTTTTCTTATATAGGATCATCCTAAAGAATGAAACAGCTTTTCCCTTTCTTAAAGAACACAGCATCCAGTTTACACAGTTTTTTTTTTCTCTCCGACATGACTGATTTAAAAAGTTTAAAAAGTATTTCCTGGTGGTTTCGTACTCAATCACAGCCCATATGAAGATCTGAGGTAGAGCTGATCCTATGATAACAGACGTCAAAACCACTGGTGGTGTTAACCTCCTCTCTAAAACTGGTATTAAAATCAAAGATGCAGTGAAATTTGGCAAATTATATCTAACTGGCAGGTATGTTAAAAAAAAAATCTTAGGGAAATTAAGCATGTAAACAAAAAACAAAAAGGAACGACAAAATAGGAGTAAGGATTGAAAAATGTGCTCAGTGATATTTACCTCCAAGTAAAGTCTAAAAAAAGGCTCTTGTCCTTGAACTGACTTATCACCAGTGAGTTTACGATTGTACAGTAAAAGAGCAGAAAATGCAACTTGTTGTTAACGTCAGGTCACGTAAATTTCATTTCACCTTTTTTCCACTGGGAAAATGAAAAATAAAAGTCTTTGGCTTTTGTTTTCAAAAAGTGAGTCCCTTTAAATCTTAGTTTAAAAAAAAAAAAGAAAAATTGAAAAAGTACGGGAGAAGGTCATGTCAGGATGTTCCCTTCATCGTCAGAGTTCCCTTTCATATGACAGCCTCATCCCCGGATGTGGTGCAACATCAGTATTGCTCCAGTTTCAACAGCAGTGCTAGTAGGTAGAGGAGCCGTTAGCTGTGGTCCACAGAGACGGACACAGCTCAAGCACAGGGCAAAGATCCCTCTGAGCCCTGGCGTCGTGAGAGACAGAACCTCACCGGGATCAGGGGTGGGGGTATGGCTGCTGACCTCTGACCCAGTGTCTTTGAACCAGAGTGTCATCAGTACTCATGTCTGATTGATTTCCTTCAGGCTGCCTGCAGACCTTGGTGTCTTTGCTGTGTCACAGTAGGATCTGAGCCACATAGGGGGAGTGAGTGCTGGCCACAGCAGCCAACAGGGGGAGGTCGCCGGACTCGATTCTGCAAAACATAAGAGCTGGACTTGAATACCTTCAACCGAAATGGGATAAAAAAACGTATTTTCTGCACAACCGCTTTCGTGCAGTGTCCAAAAACTGCCAGCAGGAGGAGCTGGTACATTACACATAGATTTTTGCTTCATATATTTGAGTGCTAGTATATGTTTTTAAACAGTTCCTATTTACCTGGTGTTTCATCTACATTTTTGCTCTAAAACTTAAACTTTTAGGATAAAGCATGACATAGCATGCTAACAATAAAAAAATAATAATTTAAAATGAATAAGTCAGGCGAGACATGTTTAATTGGTTAGTGGTTAGCGTTTTCTCATCAGTGATCTGAACAGGTGAGGAAGTAAACAATAGATCCAGCAGGTGGCAGTATCGCAAGACGAGATTACCATAGTTTCACAACATCAGAGAAACAATAACAAACCAAAATTTGACACATCTGTGTTCTGAATTATACATTTAACATTGTGCGAAGTATAACTACAAATATAAATAAATGAAGTTTCTTAAACTAGTAATTCATTTATTGTTTGATTAATGTTCTGGCAGACTGTTGGATCTGTACAGCTCCCAAAATAAAAAAAAAATTTACACTTACCCTAAAACCATGCCCAGTTCTTTTACGTGGACTCTTGTCTGACCCTTTAAATACTCTGCCAGCATCTTACTCTTGAAGTAAATTTCCTGCAGTCGATCTTCAAGGTGCATGATGCACTAAAGAGGCATAGGAGGAGAAGAAGAAGGCAGGAATGGTTAAGGACAGAAACATCTTTGTTGAAAACCTTCCAGATAAAAACACACACTCGTTGGTGTAACCTACAAAGTTTGGTGACAGGTTGAGTTTGTAGAGCTGGTGCGTGGACTGTAGAAGGCTGGAGACCAGGTTGGACACCAAGACCTCTTTTCCCAGCTTGTTGATGTCGGTTGGTCGTCTCTGACTGCTGGCCACCTGGACTGTCCATTTGTCTGTGTCTGCTATAATGCAGACGGCCTCGGCTATGGGCTCATCCAATACTGAATGCTATAGAAACGGCCTCGGCTATGGGCTCATCCAATACAGAATGCTATAGAATACAATAAGAAATGTTAAAAAAAAAACAAATGACAGGCTTGGCAACATGGTTTCACTTCACCTTAATCTGTACTTTTCTTACCTGAACAGCGTGACCTAACTCAGACATGAGGCTTTGTCGAAGCTTTTCATCACTGGGCATCCCATGCAGTACAAAGTCTGGCACATAGGTGGGGCAGTAGCCTCCAAACAGAGATCTGCCAAAGTTGGCTATGCTTGGCTTGGAGTAGTTTTCCACCAACTTTGACCTGTGAATTAAACAACGAATATAATATTCGTCATTACTGCTGTATATACATACAATGTCGATGTAAACAACTGAGAAAACAAGGGCAGTCAAAGGATTAAAATTCCTAATCTGATTATTGACGATTAATCGTTATTAATCAGTCATGATTGATCGAAATACATCAACATCTAGTCACTTGTCAGTCAGCTCATCGAACGTAGACTGACTTAATGTCTTGATGCGGCTGATACTAGCCATGTGTCTGTCCTGAAGTTGAAGCCTAGAAAAATGCATGCTGGGTATTTAGATGGTGTTTCAAGTTGGAGGCGTTTCAGTAAAGAAATGTTGGAATTATTGGATGTACATGTGTCATCATTCTGCTTATGCGTTAGAATTGTCAACAAATTAATTCATAATTTAATAAACCCATTTAACGAGTCACCTTTGACAAATCAATACTTCTTAACCTCACAATTTAATCAAGGCACATTCTCAGAAAACACAAATGTTACGTAAATACTACTACTACTGAAATACTGGCTGTTTACTCAATTGCACATGTCATTGTTGCAGTTCTCCTACTCACCCAGGGAAGGGCAGCAGCACCTCCTCCTGCCAGTCTTCCGTCTCCTCACTCTCGCTGTCTCCCAGTGCACTGTCCGAACTCTCGTTGCGCGGTATCTCCCAGTCATTGACAGGAACCACTTTGTGTTTTTGGTCCTCTCTGCTGTTGCCACTTCCATCCGGCAGAACAGGGACTGACAACATAAGAGCCTTGTCCTGCTCAGCAGAACAGCCCCTACAGCAGCACGCTTCAGAGGAGTCTGTAGACCCACACCTGCACCTTCTCTGCACATCCAACAGAGCGTCTCCCTTCCTGCTAAACCCAGCCTGTGTGCCGTCCGAACCTAAACAGAGTCCCAGACCCTGAGTCTTGACGGCATTCTGGGAGCTGTGACCTGTAAACTGACCACACTGTGGGATTCCTGAAGGATCCAACAAGTCTTTGTGCGTGCTGTCTAATGTCCTGGCCTCCTGATGTTTGGCCACATCGTCTATCGTCCTCGTCTCCACGGGGTTCTCCGGGCTGAAGTACTCGTCAAAATCATCCATGCAGCTTGGGTTCCACTTGGGCATCTGACTGGACACCCGCTGCAGGGCTGAAGCGGCCTTCGTCTGTTTGCTTTGGTCCTCCGTCGCACCGCTGCTGCTGGCCTTGGAGTGAGCGAGGTGTTTCTTGTGTTTCCGTATCTCGTCCTCCATCCTCCGTCTGCAGCTCTCCGTGTCTGACTCAGGAGACATGGAGACTCCGATGAGGAAAGTGACTTTTGTGGTTGGTTCCCCTTCGGTTAGGCTAAAGCCCACCTTGTTTCCGGGTACCACCGGCACGGGTATGGTTGCAGCCGCGTTTCTATCTGGAGGCTTCTTCTCTGTAGGGATTCCTGAAGGCCAAGGAATAGGCATTTTGGTGGCAGGGTTCCCAGAGCACCTGCGCTCCGTAGGGGGTGTTTGGGTTGGACTCGCAAGAGCTGCGGGTATTGATGGGACGATTAGCTTTAGCTCAGCCCTGGTCTCTGTATCCGCACATATCTGGAGGATATCCCTGGAGGAGGAGGCGGAGCCGACAGGCAGCACAGTCTCCAGTCGAGGCTCTGCACCTACAGGGCTGCTGGACTCTACGCGCAGCTCCTGAGGTTCGTCTTCTGTAGTCCTTAATGCAGTGGTTGTATCCTGACTGTGACCTGTCTGAAGGACACTGCTCCTTGACCCTTGACTCTCACTGCTGTCCTCTTCCTCCTCTTCTTCCTCCTCCTCCTCCTCCTCATCTTCCTCCTCTTTTGGTGCATCTTCAACACCGTTGCCCACCTCACTGTCTGTATATGTGCTGCTCTGGAGGCTGTTATGCGACGGACAGCTGCTGTCCTCTGCCTCGTTCTGACCACCGTCTGCGCCTTGGGACAAGTAGTCCCCCGTGGGTTTGTGGACAGTGACTAAGACGTAGTCCGACTCCTCCACCTCTCCTTTCCTCAGAGAGGTTGTGATGAGGGAGCCGGGCATGACGATGGCCTCGTCCTCAGCCGTGTCCAGCATGTGTGTCTCCAGCAACTCCGAGCAGCGGATGAAGTAGGTGAGGACATAGAGAAGTCTCTGGACCAGCTCTTGTCTACGGCCGACCACCACCGTCCTCGAAAGCCGCACCGGTGAACCAATAGCGCCATACAGGTCACCTTTGAACGTGACAAGAAAACAACGGTGACCACCACTTGTCGGACTGATTTACAGTCAAGGCAGCAGGCATTACTTGACAGTAAATTATAAATGAAATAATATAGATTAGATAAGGACATGATAATGTACAATGATACGCTGAATATTATCATCCATTTGTTTCTTCCTAATATTCCTGTTAGTATGTTTTTTTTAAACTTTTCATAATACAAACACGTGTAGTTCTAAACCGCATCCACTAGAGGGCAGCATAGTAACATGAAATGTTTTCGAGTTATTCATGCGAGCTGCTCTTTACAACAATTTTATGTGCCTTACAATTATTTATTCAAAAAATTTAAGTAAATAATTCAAACTAAATCATACAACTCTACTTTAACTATCTAGACGCTGGTCGATATATAAGCAAACGCTGCATATCAATTTGTTGAATTAAAATGTTCAAAATCAAGAACATTTGTGACTCGCACTCAAAACAACAGCCTATTTTAATTGTGGACAGAGAAGATTATCTGCTCTTCCCTCAGCTACCAACATCATAAACAAACAATGGAAGTTTGTGGAAGCGCATCAATCAGGTTGAAGAACAAACATACATTTTACGGGACTTTCCCTGGAGCCAGACACTTCTACGCCTCACTCTCAGCTGTGTACGTGCGTAGACGTGTGTTTTACTCTCACCTAGCTGCGCCCACAGCGGATTGTAAGGGTGCGTCTTCGCCAACATGTCAACACTCTGAGAGGAGTGTTTCTCCAGGAAAATCTTGATCGGGGGCTGTCCATTGGGCATGACAGTGGGGACCCACGCCAAGTGATTAGTCAAGATGGCGGTCAATAAGGCGGGAAGAAATCTAGAATGATAGACCAGGTTTGGTCAGACAAAAATCAGCAGACAAATGTTTATATTTTATTTCCAGTTCCCTTTAGACATTTTTTGTGGGTCGGCTGTTCCTTCATTAGTTGGAAAATCTTAAGTCGGTCTTGTTCTTGTGGAACCAGACGCACAAACAAACACTTGTCTGTTGTTTGGAACATTCGTTCCCATGCCGATACAGTAATAAAGAACTTGCACGTATGCACACACTGTGCGACAGTGACTCGCTTCCCCCTACTGACCACAAATGTCTACTTCCCTTCCTGCTTCATGACAAATGGTGAACCTCTCTGTACTTCTAAGCTGTTTTAAAAGCCGCTGTCATCGAAAGCTCCAGTCATGGGACATACAGCGAGTCGACACCTCATGACAAAGACCAAATTGCAGGCAGTGATGGAGTAGACTACCATAGAGATGGAGTCACCAAAGTTCAAAAGTGGTAGAAACTATGACTAAAGCTGTGAAGTGATACTAAAAGTAAAAAAACATCACCGGTTGCCTGGAATGCTATTTTAATCAACTGAAGACTCGCAGTTGATCAAAGGGGTCAACCATTACCTGGTTTTGGTCCTTTTTGCATCTCCTTTTGAATATGCATCTAAATTTAGACATTTCGGGGTTTTTTTTAGGTTTTTTGTTGCTTAGCTAGTGAACTGATCTGAGTCAGCGAGTATCAGTCAGCCTGTGCTCAAGTACACCCGTACTCTCTGTATACAAGCAGGTACAATTATTTGTCTATTTTATCTCTGGGCCACTGAATTATCTCCCACAGCTAGCAATTAGGCTGTAAATAGTGAAGAAAAAAAACGTAATCCAGTAACTACTCTGCCCTGTTTTCATTGTTAGGGCCGTAAATTTTAATCATTTTACAAACGACATCCACGCAATCTTTGTGGTCACAGGGTTGTTTGAGGGCAGATTAAGCAAGAGTTGGAGGTTAAAGTGCTCAGGATCTTTAGATGTTAGCAACCGCAGCGTAGGTCGGGGTTAGTGCTCAGGATCTTTAGATGTTAGCAAGAGCAGCGTAGGTCGGGTTTTTTTTTATGTTCGGAATTAATGCTGTGCTTAACGATGAACTTACAGCGCCTATTCACTTTAACCCGGTGAATTCTTTTTCATCAGTCCTGCTTTGTACCAGTGTGATGTTCAATAAAAACTTCAAACCAGACATCACCAGGCAGTGGTTTGTTTATGGCTTTGTAACTGCAACAATAAGTCGTTACAAACTGGCAGGGATTGTCTCATTCACAGCTCCGCTCTGAGGCAGACCAGTAAATGCGGAGAGGGTGAGACATTCTGTGTGTGAGAGTGTGGGAGACTTTAGAAAGTGTGTGTGTGTGGGGGGGACAGAAAATGAATAGCGTTTATGAGTCTTTCTTTGTGTGGAAGACCAAAAAGATAAAAAGATTGTTGTTGACATTTTTAACGTACAGAAATGACAGTCTTGAGTGTCTTGAGTGTGTACTGGGATTTTAAAAAAGTAACCAAATACTCAACTGGTTCTTGGAGGCCTGCTCCATCAGAAGTGAAAGCTCCCTCATGAACTGACCGCAGAGCTGGTTCTTCTCTGACACGCCAGACATCATAGTCAACCAGACAGGCTCAGCCACTCGAGGCATGGTGTAGAGGTCACAGATGGTCATCCTGGAGATGAGGAACAAACAAGAGGGGGGTGGGGGGGAGCGATGAGAGACGGACGGGGCATGGAGAGAATGTATGAAAGAGAAGGAGGGGAAAGAGAGAAAACAGACAGATAGGACAGAAGTGTGATTGTCCCCTGGGGTGAACAAAAGAGATCTCAGTTAACAGAGCTTTGCTGTCTGCAACTGTGACCATGGGAGACCCCGTGTGTGTGTGTAAGTGTGTGTGTGTGTGTGTGTGCCTGACATACTCGCGCACACATTCACACAGCCTTGTCTGTCGTTCTGTGCCGTGTGTGTGTGTGTCTGTATCTATCTGTATGCGTCTCAAACTGGGCGTTTGTCAATTGAGAAGGAGTGGAGTTTCCATGGAACGTTGGTGAGCATGTCTCGGCCACGGGCCAAGCTTTGACACAGAGGGGCCGAGGGGGAATCACTGCAGCATGAGGAATGTAAAGAATCAGACGTTTTAGGGGCCAAAATGGATGATGATTTTTTTCATAAAGAAATATGGATAATTGTTTTCTATGATTTTAGACACATTTCAGAATTTGGTGTTTATTACTATTTAGACACATTTCAGAATTTGGTGTTTTATTATTTATTTGGTGAGTATATGCAAAAATAGTGACGGAGGGCAACTGGACGGAGTAGGTTTCTTGAACACATTTCGTTTCAGTTCTATATATAGTATATCTATAAAAAGTATATGATTTCAAAGCAGACAAGGAAACTGTAACTACCTGCTTTAATCCCTTGTTTGCTGGTTCAGTGCCTCATACTGATGAGGCAAACCAGGGATTTAAAAAAATCTTAGCAAATGCTGTAAACATTTTGGTTCACGGGCCGCATACTAATTAGATATCAGTGGGCCGGACCAGGTACAATGATAAAATAATTAACTTTAATAAACAATTAGTCCATGTTTTCTCCCTTTGTTTTCATGTTCAAGTATATTAGATGTTTATTAATATTTATTAAAATTTAATGAAATATAATTTTACAAAAAAAATTATCCTGAACATGAAATTAAATTAAATTTGTGTATTTCTTTTTTTTTTTTTTTCTTCATTTTTAAAATTCATAAAGCCGGATTGAACTCCGTAGCGGGCCGGTTCCAGCCCCCGGGCCGCATGTTTGACACCCCCTACTGTAAACAATATGACCTTTTTGATCTTTACTGAACACATTGGTTTGTGGGCCAATTAATGGGTTTTAGGGGAAAAAGGTGTTTAATTAAATATGAGGACCTAGAAGTGGCAGCACCAAGCTTAAACTGCATTAGTGAGATTAGAACTTATGCCAAAATAGAACAGTGGCACGGTGGTGAGGATTTTCCAACATCATTGTTAGCAGGGGAGCAGCGTTGACCTGTCTTTCTGACAGCAGTGTCATATCACTTCATAAAGCTTTATTCCTCCCTGTGTTACAAACAGGGCAGTAATTGTGTGGTCTTTTTAAGCTCCTCTTGACCCCACAGTGTCTGGTGTGGACTGATGCACTGAGAGCCCGTGTGGATGGACGCATGAGACTGAGCCAGTGCGAAGTACGTGGGAGATCTAGTCTCTAGATTGCTTCTGTAAAGGTTAAAATTCAAGGGCACCGATGATGATCTCAAGTTATGGGCTACGTCAATAACAAACAGCCTAGCATGTTTTTGGGCCTAAGTGTTTATTTTTAAAAAATAGTCTGCGTTAAGTGTTGAATGCTGAAAATTCCAAGCCGTCACAAAACGTGACCTCTTTTGACTTTTACGTGCGTGTGCCTCTGCAGAAAATGCACCTTATCTTTAGCGCAATGTGTGGGTCTGCCCTCTATCTACGTCAGAGCATTAAGCTAATGGCATTTCTTCCCCTTTTCCTCCTGTAAAGTTCCATGAAGTCAATACACTAAGAGTTGGCTCGACTTTATATATTTAGTTGCCATGTGAAGGTGAGATTTTTATTTTGTTTGTCCTGCGCAATTGCGTTTTATCCGCCGGCACTCATGGATTATTTATCATTCTGGTGCTTGTGGCCAGTGGCTGAGGTAGATAAGGTTGCCACTCATGAGGCTTGGGTTACTGTGGCCGGCCGCCAACAGGCATATGACCGCAGCAGTGAGGGGACCTCAGACAGGCGAGTGCCCACCAGTTAGCAGCGAGAGACGAGTATGTGTGCACATACGCAATAGGAAGAGCAGTGTGCTCTGAGTGAGTGGGCTGACCTAATAAGTCAGCATGTGTGATTTAATTTTCAGCGATAAGGTAAATTACTATAACTTTATAGTATATATTTATATTTATATAAATATATATATATATTTATATATGTATATATGTATATATATTTATATATTTTATAATATTATATTATATAGTATATTATATATATAATAAAATATATCCATATTTTATAATAATATATTTTATATTATATAAAACTGTATATTTATTTTATTACAAGTCAACTATTACTATTAGTTACGATAGGCTGTAAATTAATTTTTAGACAAGCTAAAAAGCGACGGTTGTGAAAAAAAAAGTTCAAATGGAGCCACGTGACCTCATCATCGTCATCTCCACAAAACACTTTCATTTAGCGTTGCTCGAATGCACACCGTCGATTCACGTTTGGTTATTTACACACGTTGCAGTGAAATGCAGTGGGGGCTGGATTAATCAAACAAAATGGATTTGAAACAAACGGCAGGCTGTTGTTTGTCTTTCTGTTCTGTTTTCTTTCCTGTTATATTTAGGAATGTTGACTCATCCAGATTAATAATGATAACAATTAATCATGATTTATTATGATAACGATTAATCCTGATTAAACCACCTTTTATTTTTGTTTGACAGCCCTACTAATTACTTTGGTCGTTTTTGAAGTAAAAGCTGTATAATATTGTGGTGATAAATTATTATTATTTTGCACCACTTAGTTTTTATCTGTGGTAAAAAAAAAAAAAAAGATGAACAGAAAGTTGGCGTATGGAGCTGGAGCCTAAAATAAACAATAACTGCGACGTTTCCAAGTGTCGCTGACTCGTTAGGAAATACTTGAAGCGTTCCTCCTCTCATTGACGTCAGAGATGGATGGAATGCTTCTTATACTTTAAAAGACACTGGAGCTGATCAGTGTCAGATGTTACCTGGAAAATACACTGCCTCAACAATGTGCACTTGGAACGACATGCATGTGTAAAATAGTTCTCAGGTCAGTAAAGCTGCCCAAATGGTAGTGACATGAATAACACCATGACCTAGACTTCCTTAGCTTTTCCATACCTTTCCTTAATCATAATATACCTGGAATAATTTTTTTTTATAACATGACAAAACCAAAATGTCTCTCTCGTGTCAACAAAAACGGTTGCCCAACCTGAACTCATTAAGTCCGTCCACCATTCGGCTGTAGGCCAAGGCCCGCTGGCTGGTATCAGCTGACCGTCGACTCATCTTCATGGCCTGGAGAGTGACATAACACAGACATGGTTTAGGATTTTTTTAATTTTTGGCACAGATGCTGAAAAACAAAGCTACAAGAAAGGTGGAGCCACGAATAAGGGACAGAGGTGAAGTATGTGGAGGGAGGAGGGGGGGGGAATGTGGAGCGTACAACTGCACGTCACTACCAGCTGCGACTGTGCCAGTGAACAGAGCTGCAGATATAAAGGGTATGTGCTGCTGAACACTTAATCTGCCAGCAGGTCTGCTCATTACAAAGGGCAACCATGGGGGATAGAGTTGACTTTTGGTTTTTATTTATACCCCCCTGAGCTAAAATGACATGTTTATCTGACCAAACGTGCACATGTCAAACCAATGGTTTAGTTTATATTTAATAGGCTTGATCTAGATTCAAAATCGTACCGGCATCGTGAACCCTCTCACCTGTTCAATAGCGCTCTTGAGTTTGTTCATGTGGCTTTCAAAGAGAGGAAAGTGGGAGAAGAAGAACTCCTGGAAGCGGTTGTTTTCCTCTGGATTGAGCGACAACGTGAAGATGACCCCGATGGCGATCTTCTTTTTCCGGGCTACACCCAAGCTCGGCGCCCCACTTTCATCGGACATGTTGAAACTCTCTTCTACCGACCTGGTAATACAATATAAGGAGGAGTCAGTGTAATACAAACACAAATGCCGTTTTTACTTTCCTTGGAATTTTAGTAAAAAGTAAATGCATTATACAGCTGAGCCACAATAAAAAAGGCGAGAATGTATAGGAAAAACCTGGACATTTTGGGCTGCAGCGGTTAGTAAACAACAGAGATGTTTTGTTGTTGGACTGCAGCGCCTGAAAGATTAGGTCACTCAGAGGCTGACAGCTGCGTTTACAAATGTCAAAGACAACACAAGGGCTGGTCCGAATGCTTTGTGTGGGCATGTTTGCTGATATCTGCTGCCTTTTTAGGACCAAAGCTTTGGTCCTGACAAGGGAAAAATTAATTTTAATAAATAATTATAACAGTACAGTCAGACACGAATGGGTGATAATGAAGGGCAGAGATGGGTCAGTATATGTTGTGATATCCTGATACTTCTGTTGTTCTGTCTTAAGGATCAACAGAGGGAAAAAAACAAAAACAAAACAAGAATCTGGTTCAAACGTGTAATTGTAGCCTGCTCACCATCGAGGAAAAACACCGTTCTCCAGGCTGGTGGTTTGGCTGCGCAGCCATCTGCGCTGGTAACTGGACGCACAGCTGCTGGGTTGGGAGGAGCCGGGAGACGGGAAGGGAGTGATCAACAGGCTGCTGAGAGACGCTGATGGGAGGAAGAGGAGAAAACAATAGGGGAGATAAGCAGAGAGAGTGAACGGTTGGAAATGAATAATTCAACAACGGCAACACGGTTACTAAAAAGGACACACACACACAATTACATAGCACTTATGAAAGTAACATCTAATATTTAAGGCTTCAATGTCAGATCTAACACAGTTGGTGTTTAGTCACATAATGCACCTATTCACCTCCAGGCTTTACAGACAGACATGGTCATGACATCATAACAAACCGCGCATGCACACGGAGCAAGACTTAATGAGAGGATTATTTACAGCCTGGGCAGCAGGCATTGGTCGACACTTACATGAGCCATTAAGACCGTGCCTGATCTTGTGTGTAGTGAACGTGTGTGAGGTGTGTGAGCATGATGTAAGAACAGGGTTAGTGTTCCGTTTTCACTGTGCAACGTAATCTGAAGTTTACGGAGAGGTTAACAACTTAAATACTGTCTTTTTTTTTTTACTGCAATTACTTGCATTATTTTTTGTTATTTCCTCACTCCTCTCAAAGCAACATGATTATAAGAACCGACAATTATCTGAGATTATAAAAGCACAAAAACAATTCAGTGTCTAATGCTTTTAACTTCATCGTCTCTGTTCCTTAATAGCCTTGACACGAATTAGTGAAAACCCGTTTTAACCATTTAAGACCGTGGCTTTCATGAGTGCAGGTCAATCCAGGCTTTGGATTCCTACCTGATCTGGCGATGCCGCTGTCCCGCTCATCGTACGGTCCACGGCCAGGCATGTCCATGGGGTGACTGCGTCCTAGGAAAAAAAAAACAGCAGAAAGCTTGAAACAGAACATAAAAAAAATTGTGTAAAAGCAAAGGTTAAGGCGGAGCACGGTTGAGGTCTAAGGGCATAGATATAAGTTGAGGTGAGACGCCGTGATCACCACCACGGGCACTAACGACATATACAGTCGTCCTGCGCGGTTTGTGGTTTAGAAAAAACACAGTGAAAAGCCATACAGTCAAGTGCAAAAACATAATAAATGATACAAATATACCAGCATTTGTGGCGTCCATGTTGACTTCTATAAATATTAACAAAAATAATGTATATAATAAAAGATGAACTACTTTATAGTTACTTTGTCACTGTGACACAGCACACCACCAAATGTGACCTCTGCTTTTAACCTATCACTAAAGTGAACAGTGGGCAGCTTTAAGCATCGGGGGAGCAGTGAGTGTGATGGTGCCATGCTCAGTGGTAACTTGGCAGCTGGTGGATTCAAACCTGAAGCCTTCCGGACCCAAGTCCGCTTCCTTAACCACTAAGCCACCACTCCCCTCCAAACACATCACACAGCGCACACACACAGCCATTTGAACCTTTTATCAATTAGTACACATGACATTGGCACAACCTGTGTGACGGGAAATGTCACAAGAAAGCAGAGTGTTGTTACAACATCCTGCTAACTGACCACAGCGTGTCCCCATCTGCGGATACCACTGTGATACAACACGCTGTTACAAACACTACAGGTCAATCACATAGCAGATGGCGTGTTTTTTTTTTTGTTTTGTTTTTTTATTCCTTTATAGTGTATACCATAGCATAGAGTGCTGCTCAGATGGCGGCCTGTCTGTCTGCCATTCTGCTTACTCACATTTATTTAAGGGTACAGGGCCCTTAGGTTGGCATGGCATCCTGCTCAGACAGTTATGCAATGTTGTTACAATCCTAAAGCACTGCCGCACACACTCACACCCACACAAATGGCTTTGTCATAAAAAAAACAATGAACAGCTCATCAATCATCTCCAGGAGCATTTCTCTTTCTGCAAAGAATACCCAAAATATTTCACACCATTCCTATATTTAAAAGGCTTTATAGGACAGGAATACTAAAGTAAATATACATATGTGTATGTACACACACATATACATGTATGTATATACATATACATGTATATACATAGATATATTAACACACATGTATATACATACACATACATGTATATACATACACATACATGTATATACATACATGTACGTATATACATATATGTATACACATATACATACATACACATATATACATATACATATATATATTCTGTACATACTTATATATATTGACACACATTTTCTCTTAACCATATACTGATCTTCAGTTGATCTTTGCACTCACTACAAAAGCACACTGAAAAGAACTGAGACGATGCCAAAGTAAAGGTACAAAGTCATAGAGGTTCCACTCTAATCCTTATCCTACCCTCAAACAGTGGATTATCTGGCAACATGTGTGGTAATAAGATGGTAAAGGGAACATCTACCAAAGGCTTCAATATGAACATAATTAACTGTTAAAGTTTATGTGTTCACCGCTGCTGTTCCTGACCATTTCACCATGCCACTTGTCGTATGAGTCAACAAACTACTGCACTTCCTCAGGATGTGCACTAGCACAATAAGTGGTGCAGGTGTTACTTCAGAATGTATTCTGCTTTGTTTGCTTGTTTGCTTTGTGTAGCGCAAGAGATGTAGATGATACTGAAAATAAAGTAATTGCCATTGAATTAAGTAAATTTGAACTTATTTAACTAAATTCTGAACGAACTCCTCTGTTGAAGTCGGTTTCACTTTGGAAATAGTCTGAAGCTGCTGTTAAGACATGATCAGTGTATAAACATGAAGATGAATGACATCACAACTGTCCACAATTGTTCGACACGGACTGTACATCGATGAGGAAAACGCCAGGCAGACCTCAACAGAGATAACCGTTGAGCTTAGCGCTGAAATCTTAGGAGGTGTTAAACCTATGGGCTATTATAATTGAAAAGTGTTGTTTATTGATAAACTGTCTGGTGTTTAATATTTAGGGCACAAAAGGAGGGGAACACAAAACCAAAGGATGCACAGAGAGAGCTGTGAAACCACAGCTATAACTTCAGCTACAGACACCAGTGAGCACCCATGCAACACCACTGCAAGCCTGGCTCAGACGACACCAGCAGATATATTTATGATTGTGTTGGTGTGGCCCTATGGTAAAACTAATTTATTCACCAGCAGATATATTTATGATTGTGTTTGATGTGGCCCTATGGTAAAACTAAAGAAAGTTATGACATCAACATAATTATCATTTTTAAAGCTTTCAAAGTATATATTTTTAATTATATATTTTCACTAACTTTTGCACTTTTGAGACGCCAAATATATCTGCTGATATAATCTGAACCACGCCATCTATAGAAAGGCTGTGGCACTTCATGCTTTCACCACACAAGCATGCAACAGCTGGCGGTCTATCACTACTGCCCAAAAACACACACATTTGTGACTGCCACACATCAGCCATGGCCAGTCTTTAAGTGCCAACCTGAAAAGAAAGACGCGCTTTTGATGAGGCGCAGAGGGCCCTGTTCAGAGAAGGCCCGGCGAGGGCTGCAGAGCTGAGAAAATCCTGGGCGGCACAGAAACAAAAAACACATAGGAGAAGAAAGAAGCAGGACAGAGGGTGGGAGAAAAAGATAAACAAAAAAGAACACATCAACAACTGTTAGTGAATGAGAACAGGGCCTCCTCCAGTTAAAGAGGCTTTTTTTCAGACTGGAGCAGAATCATACACATGACGTAGGTCAACCAGCAAAAAAGCGACAACAGGAAGGGCTGGCATCGCTCACAGAAAACACAGTAACAAATGTTAAAATTGTACACTGGGTATTTACATCAGAAGTTGGTATTTTGGGTCTTTTCTGTGAGGATGAGAGAGAAAACGCACAAAGAGGACAAAACCTTCCAGCAGCTCTTCGCCTGAGTAATTTAATTCGTAACACTCACACCATCAAACTGGTGTTATCTGGGAGTTGTTTGAAAGCAAATATAGGTAGAAATCATTTATCGGTCAATATGAAAATACTGTTTTGGAAATATAAGGAGACTAACTTAGTTCCTGCAGACCTTTCACGGTTGTAATTACAGGAATAAACTGGATGCTTTGTCTTCAATGACCTAAAAAGGTCAACTGTTATCATTTACCTATGTTCCCTAAGAGACTGTTGGCCCCAGAGTTGTGATCTGGCTTCGGTGTGTTGCTGTCCTGTCCAATGAACTCCAGGCTGTCCTGTAACCTGTTTGATTTTAAATGTAGAGGTAAATACAGCACTGAGATACCACACAATACTAACATGAACTCGTGCAGATGTCAGAAAAAAAAAAAAAAAAAGGCATTTCATTGTGTGAATGTGTGCTTACGTGTTGAGGCTACCGTACACACTGCCTCCAGTCCTGGCCGTGAAGACCTTACTCAGCATCAGCTGAGGTGGTGATCTGATATCAGGATAAGAAAGGAACAAAGATCGTCAACCTGCCAGCTCAGCTCATGTGATTTTTCTTCTAATGCCACCCCCCACCCCCCACCTCGCAATTCCCCTTATTTCAGCAGTTATTGCTTATAAAGGTCATTGAGAATCAGCTATTTAAAAAAACGATGACACTCAAAAGAAGCAAAAGCTTATTTTTACCTGATCTGGTGAATCTTTAATGTGGAGCCTTTGTAGCTCATGGCCACAGAGCCAAACATCATCTCACCCAACATGACCACGTCGGAGGAACACCTGGAACCCTGGGCGGAAGAGATTAAAAAAACGTAAGTCTTTCTCTCTAGCACCAAAAAAAAAAAAAAAAGTTTTGACAAATTGTGCAAAGAACTGGTTAAAAGTCTTGTAACAATAAAACAAAGTTAAAAAATAAATTATACAAGTAAATTGCGTTAACTTTCTGCCAAGTTAACGCGTTATCCCAAGAACAGAAAGTGAGCGGAGCTTTAGCATTTTTACACATTTCACATTTTAACTGAAAATCTTAATCCCAGTTTTTTGGGGGTTTTTTTCACGTTAATACCAGTTAAGAAGACGGACAATGTACTACCTGGTATCGGAGACCATGCTCTTTGGTGTCCCTGTTATCAGAGGTGCAAGAGGAAGAGCTGTCCAGGGAACTGCTGCTGCCACCTGTTGGACGGAGCTGGCAGCATTTCCCAAACATCTTCACCTGGCCCTGGGTGCTCTATTCAAAAGAAAACGGTGAAAGTGATGAAGTGCACAGAGCTTCAATGCCCAAGTGTTAAATTACAAACTGGTTGTTGGTTTGTTGTTAGGAGTGAACAGCAGCAACAAAGAGTCACGGGGTTGTCGAGAATGACAGAATGAATGTTTCATTTTGTGTTCTATTGCTGCTATTTACTGAAAACATTTTTTTTCTAGTCATGTATCAAATCCTATTTGCTGGAGACCATTCTTTTTTGAAGCAAATCCTTGTAAAAACAAAAAAATCCAAATTGAAACACAGAAATGTGACCCAGTGAAACTTGTGTACACAGCAAACTTAGTAGTGAGCTCAATCAGCCTGTGTCATGTGCCTTCCTAACTTGGCAGCCTATTGAGGAGGAATGCATTGGGTGTGTGGGAATTGGGGGTGGGGGGTGTGAATGTTTGTGTTCTCTTCACCAAAGCTCTTGTAATGGCCCTGTTGCTAATAAAGCTTGCAGAAAAAACAGAAAGGATATTTGGGTGTTTCCCATTGCGCAAAGCCTTCTGTACACGGGACTTTATTCTTTTCTTTTTTTTTTTGTCCTCAAAATTATATTTTAATACATACAGAATGGCGTTCATGCAGCCACTCTGATTCGGAGATAGTAAATAGTCTACATGGGTGTGTATGCCTGCCTGTGTGTGTGTGTGTCCACTGCAGTGCAGCACGAAGTGTGTACACAGGAGCCAGCAGCATGTGACTGCCAGTCATATGATCCTTTCAGGAACTCGTGAGCAAGCAGCACTGCAATCATCGCCTCGCCTCCCTCCCCCACCGCCTCCTTTTCTCCTCCTCTCCCTCCCTGCCTCCCTCCCTGTGTCTGTCTGTCTCTCTCCTGCTCAACCACTTTACTTCATCTAAACAATTTTCTTTACCTTAACTCCAAAAAAACTCCATAGACCCATCACATGACACAGGAAAGCCAACAAAAAAAAAAAGCTTAAATATTTCACTGTTGTAGTGATATTTATATTTACTTTGCATGTGGCAGGTCACAGCTCTACTCCCCTCTCAAAGTGAGCATTATTTTTGAATATTGTGAAGATACTGTATATAGAAACAAAAAACATGATACAGGAGAAGGTAGAGACCAATCTCATCCGACTATTCATTTAAAGATAGTGAGTCCCTTTAAACAGATCAAGCCAAGGGTAGGGGCTGGGGGTGTGTGCAGATGTCATGTGAGGATGAAAGAATGCTGCTTCTACTTTGACACTCAGCTGAGGCTATTATTACTGGAGATAAGGGAACCAAAGATGAAGAGAGTGCTCAGGGTCATGAGGTAACACAACCATATCGGCCTTTTTTTACATATACATTATATTAGGATTTACACATTAAAACTGAGAAATGCGGCCGAGTGGTTCGTAATCTGTAAGAAACTTTAGGTGACATTTGCTCGACAAGCATAGACCATACGCACAAGGCTGGTAGTCAAAACACACGTTTGTCATGTTTGAAGTTTGTTGTTGTCTACACCCTGATTTAATGGCAGTGTCGGCAGTAAAAAAACAAAAACAACAAACTTAACCTTGCGTCTAAATGCTCTAATGGGTGTGTTGACAATTCACCAATGCAGCGATAGCGATCTAGATCTCGGTCACTGGACTACTCAGAAGTGCTTAAGCATTTCTCTCTAAACAGTCCTACAATATGAGGTGTTAGTTGTGACCTATGTATATCGTGACGATCGTGTGACAGGGCTGTACCCGGAGTCGTCTCTTCGTTTCGTGCACGGCTCATTTCTCTTTTTAACGTTTGTTTCAGCCGTGAACGTTGAACAGGACAGGCCGCTACTTCATTACTTCAAACACTGCTTAAAAATGGGCACAACAACACACACAGACAAACCATTACTCACACTGATGGGATTTTCCTCTGTGCCCTTCCTTTTGGCACTGGAGTCAAAGAGGACATTTCGACCACGCCGTTCACAGTCCTGATAAACTATAAGCCTGATCTGACCGGGCTCCAGCTGGGGCAGGGGCCAACTACATGGAGAAGGAAGAACAAAAGAGAGAGAGAGAAAAAAAAAGTAATTCAGTGGACAGAACGAGAGAGAGAGAAAGAGAAAAAAAAAAAGAGTAATTCAGTGGACAGAATAAAATATATACATTTCAGTGTTTCTCAAAACTGAACACATTTTCTGAATGGATCACTCTTGTACTTCTGTCTGCATGATTAGGGCCATCACCACCGACTCCCTGGTACCAAACCACAGTGTCTGTATCTGCAGGTGGTGGATCCACGTTGTAGCACTTTCATACCATTTCTCTAATCTGTGCCTAAAAAGAGCCCATGAATCAAAGCCTGGACAACAGGCATACTCGCTGGCATGCTGAGCCCACAGGTGCAATTCCAGAGGAGGCGCCACTGTCCCTAATCTGTGTCTTTGTTTAATGATGGTCTTTAAACACCACCATACATCTGTTACAGTCCAGACACCCAACACAGAAAATATGGTATATTCAAAATACCTTGATACTCTTTTTTTTTTTTTTTTTGGTAATTCGTCACAATTAGTTGTGATTGATTGAGATAAATAAGCATGCCTCACTCCGCAATCTGTACAATGCTGGAACATACCATTAAAGAGAAATAACAGTAAGTCCTGATATTTGTTTTACACCAGTTTTTATTTTATAGTCATTCTAATGATGGAATAAATAATAGGCGAATAGGTAAAAAAATACATGCAAAAGCATAAACTGAAAATCTGTTACATAAGGTTGGTGATTTCAGTCCTTAATGTGCACCTTGTTGCTCTACTGGAGCCACAGAAAACAATGTTGAAACCCAGTGGTTCTCAAACTGTGGTATGCGTACTGCTCTAGTGGTACGTGGGGAAAATGTATATATATATATATATATATATATATATATATAACCCCAAGTCATATTGCACAATAAAATATTGCAAATCTACCCCTGCATGTACGTTACTGCGGGCAGAAGTCAGCCACCACAGTAATCTGGCAGTCACCAACTGCTTTTGGAGTAACGCTCCCATGTTTGATTTAGTGGGAGACGACAGGGGACTGGACCCTCGCAGACCAGCGTGGATTTCTGTCTGATCTGACAAATGGATGTGTTGGGCAGATGGACACATGCAGTGGGTAAAAATAGGCTCTGAACAGAGAGCAGGGAGCGTCTCATAACAAACAAATTAAAATAGGTTGGTGGGAACGGATAGAAAGGAACAGTTTAGACAGCACAGATCACCATTTGACAAACCGTACGAGCGGCAACAGCTTTTATTTAATTAAACAATAGACAAAGAAAATGGAAGTCAATTGGTCAAATAAATAGACCTCAAAAACTCTATGTGAGAACATTGTAGGCATCAAGCACTTGATTTTGCTTTTACTCTTCTGGCTATTAAATTCCAATATGCCCAAATACTAACATCTAAAATTTAAAAAAAAGTCTAAATTGTACAGAAAAGAATCAATGTTTCACTTCACGCCTGCACTTTATTGAAAAAGATGGATTTGTTACTACAGCTTGTTTTTCCACAGTTGCTCAAAGATATTTACTATTCAACAAAAAAAATGACATCGTCATTGAAGCTGGTGGTGATCGTAGTCTGGTTTTAGAATTAATAGGGAATACGAGGAGGGTCGTTACTACTACACATTATGTGCACTGCAGGACCGAGTTGCATTCCAGGCAAGCAGATATAAACACATGCCCGTCATCCCCCCAGCTGTAGCTCACAAAATGCAAGCCGACCTCCACCCTAAATCCTGTCAGAATGCCAACCAACTTTTGCCCACCGTCTCAAGTCTCTACGCAGAACCAACTTTTACGCTGTTGGTGGTGCTAAAAAGCAATTTAATCTTTGTCTAGCCAACGGAACTTGTCACTTTATGAATGTGGTCATCAGATGCTCCTGACTAAACAATTATCTTACAACTTTTTTTCCATCAGATTTTCTCCCTGTTGACAGTAAAGTACGATTATTGTGACATTACAAAAAAAAATGTCGTGGTACTTTTGACGCGGCTCTAACTTGAACATTACTGAGAAAAGAACCAATATCTGCCGATACAAAACATTTTACACGACTGAAAGTGAGTCACACTACAGCGTTACAAAGCGAAGATAATGTGTTGTTTATAGATCAGCCCTCGGGGAGTTTGTATAATGTGACACAAAGCACACTGGTTCTTTTGTTTTATTTGTAAAAGAGCAAAAAAGAGACACACGGAAGAAGGAAAGAGACAGAACTTATGAGACAAAAATAACTTTTAAGAAGCAACAAGGTTTTAAAAATAAATCATAACTTTTTTTTCCTTCAAACTAAAGGTGTGAAACCAGCATGTTACAAAAGAGAGAGGTAAAGGAGCGAGAAAGGAAAAATAATACCATAAGAAAAAAAAACACAAAAGAATGCTGAAAAACCGCAATGAAGCTCTGCCAATGGGAGCAAAGGTCACAGAAAACAACCACAAACAGAACAACAGAAAAGCATCTCAAAGAGCGAGAGCGAAGGAGGAAGTGTCCCATCAGTGAGCCTGTGACAGTCACAGCGTTGACAGAAGAGAGAGGGGAGTCATTCATAAAAGCAGCACATGACTGCATGGCTGTTACATACTTGTACTGCTTTGACCTCAACTGTCAGAACTGAAATTGATTCAGAAAGTCGTGTACACATCCAGGTTTACACTTCTTCGACCTTCTCGAATGAAAAGAAAGCCGTCATTTTGTTTCCATTCTGTGTACAAAACTGAGAGACTGTTCATTTTGGAAATGAAATTTCCTCTTAAATTAAATAAAATAAAATAATAAATAATATATATATATATATATATATATATATATATAGTAGCACATTTGTTTGTCTGCCCTAACCCCAAAATTAAGTGCATGTAGTCTTTCTTTTTTTTTTCCTCAATCCTATAAAAAAAACTACTTCAGAGGAAACCTTTTAAGGAAACCCTTAAGACATCACATATATATCACATAATAAATACATACAAATATAATAATTGTTTTTGCATCAAATTGAACATTGAAATGCTGGTCACACCCATTTGGAAATGCTTATTTAATACAAAAACGTAAAGCTTAAATATGAAGCAACAAGGAAAAAAAAACATTAGCATTTACATTGTTCCTTGAAAAAAAATAAAAAAATTTTAAATCAATGCTATCGCGCCTGTTCTGATGTATGTCAGTCTGGTAAGATCATGTCCTACCTGGGCATCATTGCGAGTCTGCCAGTCTTTCCCCAGCTCTCCCTCTCTCTTTCTTTCTCTCTTTCTATTGCACTCTCCTCACTCAGCCAAAGCAGGGTCTAAGAATAGCGGTGAACTAAATTCACACAATAACATGAGACTGTCAGGTGATCACAGGAGCCCTGTGTGGCGGACAGTACTGAGGCAACAGCAGCAGCAGCAGCAAGCTTGGACTGCTGACTGTGATGAGAGAGTGACAGAGGGGAAGTGACTGAGGCAATGTTTTTTTTTTTTGTTTGTTTTTTTTGTTTTTTTGTCCCTCTCTCTCGTAGTCCTACTTCACATCATCGGTCTATATCTTGTTTTTCTGAGCTGGAAATATCAACTGATGGCAGCATCATAACTTCAGAAGAAAAACGTATTAAAGCCTCTGAAATAGAATGATCTGGTAACAAAACCAACGGTAGATTTGAATACACAGGACATAAAGGTCACAAAAAGTCATCACCCACCAAGAGATTTCATTCTCTCTAATGCAAATGAGCATCTGAACATGTGTAAGTTAGAACCTTTAGAGGCGGTGAGACTGTTACATAAATATCCCCTCAGTCCACGCAGTGCGACGTTCCTCAGTCTGCGGGCTACACTGATTGGTTGGTGGGCAGGTTAGTACCAACAGCTTATCCCTCACAGCTGTGAGACGCTTTTATAACAGACCTGTTTCTGTCACAAACACTTCATATATTCAAAACTTTAGCCTTACCATACAACAGCGACATGAACTAATTTTATAGTGATTTGTTTTCTGGTTAAGGAAACTGCTATAGTTTTGTAAATAAATTTCAGTCTTCTGCGTTACACTAATCAAATTTTCTTTGCTAGTAAATCAAATTTTACAGTTATAATTTTAGTTTCCAAACGATTATGAAAACAAGATAATCAGTGTGTGCACACACTCATATATACACGCAGGTAAAAACGGGTCGTGCTATTTTGTCGGGAGCTTTCTTGGCTGCACGATCCAGTGCGGTTTTTGGAGGCCAGTCACTGGAAGATTACACATTCAACAGAAGTTTTCACCTTTGGCCTTTAAAGCAACCGACATTGATTTTTCAATGAACAGTTTTGCTATTTGTCAAAAGTGGTGAGGTCTGCTCCGTTCTTAAGAGGACCCATCCTACAGTGGACCCTCCTTTCATACCCAGTCTGATCAAAATGTTGAGTCAAGGGAATGCTGGTTTATAAATAAGGTTGTTGGGTTTTTTAAAGTGCACTGCCAAATTGCAGATTTCTTCAAATCTGCAGTGCAAGAAGTTTGCAAACAATTTGGGAAACACATTTTTATAGGTCATTGCAATAAGGTAGACACTGGATGATTTCAATTTCTCTAGATAAATAGTGGCAGTTTTTGCACATATATTCTTTACATTCATATTTTGACTATATTTAGACAATATCCTAGGCGTGTTGCCCACTGTCCACCTGCTTGTTAAACCTAAAACCTTCCACGAGATGGGCACATAGTGCAGGTGTAACATTATATGATGGGAAATTAACACCAAATAGGGAACGCCATCCGAGGATACTGGATAGGCCGATTGCCACTTTCTGAAATGGGGAAACATAATGCAACATGCATGTCCTTCTAACATAAAAGAGTCGTCGTGCACATCCTTTGACTAAACAAATACGGTATACTATACTATGACTAAGCACTGGTAAACAGTGACTCCATCGTGCACATCCTTTGACTAAACAAATATACTATACTATTACTAAGCACTGGTAAACAGTGACTCCGGCCCACATTGCTTGAAAGCACCTGACTACCTGCATAACAGCTAAATCTGCTGCTGGCTGTTGCGTTAAGGACTTCTGCATTCCAACTCTCACATGATGCTGACTGAGTCAGGATGAGGCTGTGCCCAGTCATTCCTACTCTCATGGCCGTGACAGGCTTACAATGGGCCAGAAAAGGTGAAACATATCTAGCTAACTGGGGTTGTAAACAACAAACATAATAAATGGTACTACAAGTAAAAAAATGGTGAGTAAAAAAAACACAAAGGCACAATAAAACGTTATGTTATTTTCATGCCCAAGTTTCTCAGGGCAGTTAACGAACTTGTTGTCATCACACTGGGCATGGGTGTGTCACTTAATAACTATGTGTAAACTATGGCTTTTTCTATACACTGTCATAGCTTAGAATGGGAATGATGAGATCATAAGCACATGACTCTGTATCACACAAAAAAAAAAATCACATTAATGCCGTGTGTGTGTGTGTGTGTTGTAGCTTTTACATTAAAATTTATATTTACTATGACCCTGCAGTTCTGAGAAGCCAGAGTGCAGCCACTTAAAATAGTTCTGATAGGAACCCGATGACAGCCACCGTCTTTACAGACCACCGGCAGGCCTGCAGCATGTTAGCAAGGGTACCTACTCACACACACACACGTGTGCGCAATGCCAAACAACAACTGACAGATGAGGCCATAATGAATAAAAATAGTTAAATTTGGAAAACAGTAAAAATGCACTCGAATAACTATTGTCACAAAAAAGGCGGCATGGAGTTGAAGAGAGCAGACACAGGGCACTCCCTTCTTATCAACACGTAGATTTATTCCCGTGACTGAGAGCGCGGCCATGTGATCATCCCACAGACCTGTCAGCTAAGATTGATGAAAGCCTCACATGACACACAGAGTTATGAAAGTATGTAGTACACCAATCAGAAACACGAGACAAGGCTTCTCCTGCAAAGGTCCAGGAAACTAAAAATAAATACAGAGTAAAGGTTTTATTATGCGATATACATTGTGTATTTTGAAAAGCAAGATATATTCTCTAAGAAGGGTTTAAAATCCCAATGTCGCTGCAGTTAAAAATAACTTTCAAACACAACTACCGTTTTTCACGGGACAATATTTGGCCTTGAGATTGTTCAAGAATAGAGTGTACAACAGAAAGGCTCGGACTTCTGCTGAACACACGGCCTCAGCTTTCTACGTCTGCACAAACTCAAAGTTGCACGGTCCGAGCAAGGAGGGAGGGTTCCTCGGCAGGCAGCACGGATCAATCTGAACAATTAGTGTGGGTGAGGAGGACAAGGCTATTGGCTGCTGATCAGCCCTCTGACTGCTGTGGGATGAGCCAAGGGCTCTCGGTGTAATGTACAGTATGTTGTCCTTGGTCTGGTGGCACTGCCAAGAAACTGGAGAGGCTTTTTAGGGTTTTCCTCCTAGGGTCAGCCAACCTGCTGCCCTCTTTGATATTCTCCAGGGCAGTGTGACAGAGCAAAGCCTGAACCATTAAACACAGTTACCAGTTTCAAAACAACAAGTTATGTATAGTTACAATAATCTTCTGGAAAAAAAAAACATAACATTGTCTGGAGTTTGATATGTTTTAGACAAGGTCTTCCCTGATGCCTAACTAACCAGTGATTGTTAAGAATCAGTTGCAACTATCTTCTAGAATAATTGTGGGAAACTAGAGTAAGTAAGAAGACCTTTACAGATTCCATATAGAGCAACAAACAACATTTTTTAACCAGGTTCATCTGAGTCACTTTGGGATTAAGCCAGTCTATCCAATATTTTTTAATGACAAAGATAAATAGATAATGAATAAGGGTCGACTTTAAGCGCTTCCCAAGTGCTGGGTCATGTGACAAAATGTGAGCTGCAGGGGTCAAATTTGTGGGCCCTGCACTAGTGTCCATAATCCATAAAACCATAATTTCTTTCAAATCCATTTCTGAGCCATTGCTGAAAATATTTACGTTTCTATGGATTTAAATTGTTTAACAACATTTTTGTTAGATTCACTACTTCCCCTGTCGCTGAAGAAGATATTAAGAGAACCATCCACAAATACACCATGTCTGGAACAAACAAATCACTTCTCTTGTACCACTTGTCCCTAATCCACAATACCAAGCTAATGCTAAATATGTTTGATAGCATCTTCCTGGTACTGGCCAAATATCCTTTCACAGTTCTGTGCTCTGATGAATGTGGGAATGCATACCAGAGGTATGAAGTGCACAGCTAAACACTGAGTTAACAGAAACCTCTGCTGCTTTCCTGTTTGTGCGAGTGCTGCAGTCATCCACACACACTTGCTGCACTTACATCACTTGGTGCAGGGCACCTTTACCTCTGTGGAAAATCCTTTGGCACAGATAAAGGGCCAAAGTGCAATCAGCCACCAGGCTGAGTGGAACTTAGAGGTTCTCAGGTACATGCATGTGTATAAACACAGGTGACAGGCGTATGGAAACATTTCTCACAGCAGTGCTATTTAAAAAAAGGTGCTGTACTTTCCACTCCTACTAGTCATGACCTTGACATGCAACAGACAGGTAACATTTGGACGGATTTTTTTTTTAAGTGATACATCTGGCTGAATTAACAAAAGGGGGTTACATTCAAAGACACTTAAAAAAGCTGGTTTAATATTGTCATTTATTTTTATGCACTGTTCTTAAATGTTGCATTACACTACAGAAATACATATCAAAAAGTGTTGAACTGTTTAGATGTGATTCAAAGTGGAAAAGTGTTACAAAACTATTACAATGAACTAATATTATTTCTATCTTTTATAAAGATAAACTTATGACCAAGATGTCAAGAAAATTATTTGAATACTTCCTTTAAGGGTTCCATCATAATTACCTGTTTAGATATACGTGGTACTGACTAAGTACCACTAACATTAACTCACTAAGCTCGGAGTTAATGTTGCATTATCATTGCAATTATAAAAAAGGTGAAAAGCATGGTGTAGCCTGATGATTTAACAGCTTGACTACCGTGTAGTGGATAAAAGTTCCGCTTACATATTCCTAATAAAGGAGCTCTATGAGTGACGATAAATGTTGAGATCAACAGTTGATTCCTTTAAAGTGCACTGACACCTTATGTGATATTTACAATTGCATAAAGATTCAAGAAATAAAGCACATTTTTAGTGCTTTGACTGATTTACACCAACGCGTTGTTTGAGCAAAAACAATGCAACCTGTCGAACTGCCTCTGACTATTTAGCCAAAAATCTCGCTTAACTCGCACTAAACAGTCTGTCTGTAGTCTGGTTTCACGTGCTACCGACTCCATGTGCGACATTCATGATCATATAATCTACCCAGACCGCCCTACTCTCTAAATACACACTCGCATGTACAGTTCAGTTGGCAGACAAACCACTTGTACTTTGCGCTTAAGTTAACGATAACAAATGAGACAACACAGCGTGGCTTTTTTAGTGCAGTCACGCCTGTCACCGCGAAGGCACCATGGTCTGATTTGAACCACAGAGACACAAAAGGAGGACACGGACTGAAGACAAAGGGGAAGCTTCTGCAACTTCTTAAACGAAGGCAATGTTTCAAAGGCTGATTATACAAGAAATGCGCTGAAAAGAAACATTACTTTTTAACTCAACTGTCTGTTAATTTTAATTATACAAATATAGCAGCTTTTATAGAAAAATATACAGTTCAACATCTGCAGCAAACGAGGTAAACCAGTCCCATGAAGAGACGTCGTGCTGCCGCAGCAGTCCCGCTACATCTACTAGCAGTTAGCATCTTAGCTAACGTCACCAACAGGCACTAACGCGTCTTCCTGAATCTCTGTGTAAAAAAACAGTACACTAACAAACTCATGACCCGGAGCTCAGTCAGTATAACGAAGCATCACTATTTTTCCTGACACACTTCGACGAAAGTCATAAAGATAACACACACCCGTAAAACGTTACACTCAAACCCCAAACACGCACGTACACTGAGAGAAAGAGTACGGAGTACAGCTTTTACCTGAAAGCTGGCTCATCTTTGCTACATCTGGGAGGCGGCGACGAAAGGGCATTTCTTTTGTTGAAAAGTTTCTGGAAGAGAGTCGGAGGCATTTTGTACCAACATAAAATCGGTACAGAAAGTCTCTTTGTCTTTTCACAGGCAAGAGAGAATCTTGTTCCTTGTAACTGTCTCCATGGATGTCACAGTCATATGACAGGCATTAGTCACAGGAGCTGCTTGGTAACTCGCTGAATTTTTCTGATTGGCTGTGGTGACGACGCCGTGACTACAAAATATCTGATTGGCCGGTATTTATGGCCCAGGTACCACGTGGTCGATGGATTCGCGGTGTTGATGTTTTGTCAGGAACCGCGACAGCATGAAATTTATTCACAGAAAAGTCACGTAGGCGCGGATATTTAACGACCTCGAACCTACGTATTTAATTAGCATCCCAAAACAAAATGTATACATTTTGCTTTTTAAATACGTAATGTATATCACAATTTTAACATTAGCTTTTTGTAATTGCACATATCATAAGTAACATACCGTACTTACTCGTTCACCTCCTTTAATATATATGCAAGTTAGAGTGGTTGTTAAATCAACGGTATTTGGGTCGTCATGGACAAAAGTGAAAAATGTGATTTGCAGCCTTTTAGAGAACATTCCCATAATACGTAAAAGGAAAAAAAAGACATTTACCGTCAACAAATGAGTTTACAAGCTGGTTAGACATTAAAAGAAATTGTCCAACTATCTGACTGTATTCTGTAAATTTTGGCTATGTCAGAATTTAAGCTTTTGTTTTAAATTAACTTGGCCAGCTGGTATGTATCATAAAATAGATATATAGCATGGAGTCAATGAATCAAGTAAAATCTGAACCATTTATATTTTTAGGAAGCATTCAATTACACAGATATGTGATCTGGAGTAATTATAAGGGGCCGTAAACCTGTTTTTTCTCATTTCCATAAAACACAGTAATTTATAAACATGCAATTGATTAATGACAAAATCAAATACACAACAGAACCAACAGAACATTTATAACTTTATTTTGATTACATTAATAAATAGACATAGAAATACATACAAATGTCTGGAAAACTGGAAATACAAAGAAGCTATTCATTTTGATTTAACATTCAAGTCTGACATCTAGTGGTCACATTACATACAAAAACAACAATAAACGAGCAAAAGTCCATATGAGCTATTAAAAGTAACATTTGTTTTCAAGTAACACTTTAAGATATTTTTTAATTAACACAGAAAAACAATACTATTATATTACTGTAAACCTGCAGTAATCTTTTTAGTTAAACTTTTTACACATAAAAACATGCATTAGGCAAAAAGTTCAAACTTCTTAGTTTGACACACCGATCTCTTGCGTTTTGCAAGAACAGATCCCTCTCAGTATCACTGGTAAAGTCAAAAAACTTAGCCTCCTTTGGGTTTCTATTCACAGCCTTTTTCAGCTTCACCTCCTGGTTCATTTCTCTACTCTTAATACAAATTTGCTTTGGTTTAGCTGTTTCTTCCAACTTCTGGGTTTGTTCAGATGTTTGGACAGACTTGCTGCAAAAATCCGATTCACACAGTTTAACGTGTTCAGCATCACATACTATAACAGGGGATTTAAATGTTACTTTCTTCTTGATGCGAACAGACATTTTCCTGCCAATCTGAGGGAGAAACACATCACATTAATCAATCAACAAAACCCTCGTATGACATACTGTAACATATACAACATTCTTACTCTGAATCGTGTGCTTAGTTTTGGCCCATTGGGCTTTTTTAAGTCCGTTTGTTTTTCAGCCTCTCCTTCAGGCTCCGTGTTGTCTCTTTGAGAAAGAAAAATGAATAAACATCACCTTCTTACAGAATGTCAGTGACTGTGAATAACTGTCCAACCTGCCTGTTCTTACTGTTAGTCTCAGCAACAGTCGGGGAGTCATCTGCACACACAAGGGTAAATTTCAATCAGACAAGATTTAAATGTTGTGCTGAAGTACCAACTTATATTATGAAAAACCCCAGGGTCATATATCAATTGTATATTATATTTTAAGTAATGGGACAGAAGAACAATCGAAAAAAACACGACCTTCTAGACAGATGTTTTTTCTACAATTCTTTTTCTAGAATTGCAGGTAGGATAAAATATTTTAGTAGTTTTTTTTTTTGTCAATGATGCAGTCATTTCTACATGTACCAATGATGGCTGAAATGTTTGGTGGATGATACATGCAGATGTTCTTGGCGTACGTTGCCTCCATCAAGGTAGAGTTTTTTCTTGTAAGGGTAAAATCCAGTGGATCAGTTTGAAAATTTGAGATCCAACTGTCCGCTGTGAAGAGAGATTAGGACAGAAGACATAATGCCTGACTACATAGAGAACCAATATAGAATACCTTTTATTTGGAGACGGATTTTCAAAATTCACACACGCACCACTGTCGCCTTTCCTGAAGATCTCTGGTGACGGTAGGCTGCTGGAAGACGTAGCTACAGAAGAGCAACGTTCGTCGTCCTCTGTGTTAGAGTTTATTGTGTCCGTTTCCACTATTGAAGAATTTGTGCTTTCTGACACCCCTTTCAAGGTTTGCTTGTATTTAATACTCAGTCGTTTCTTTGATGGGTGTTCATAAGAATTAAATGGACTTGTTTCGCCTGCTGTGTTTTCAGTGACCATTGTGATAGCTTGAACTCCGGTGGTACACATTTGGAACCTAGGCTGGATAGCCTTCTTCTGTATCTGAATGCATGTGAGAAAGGATTAAGGAAATGAAACATGGGGAAAACAAAAAGAATTAAATAAAGGTTTAACCTAATTTACAATAAACATGAGCACTGATAATTTGTTTTGTTTGCAGTCTTTTACAGTCTGTAAATCTTGGTAGGGTGTTTTCTTTCTGCCTCAATAGTTCTCCCTTATAATGTTCTTAATTAAAACTGTGTCAATAACAAATAAATAAATTAGAAATAAGTGAATTAATCTCTTAGCCGACAGGCATGACGCACATAGGGCTGTACTTTTAGGTCCACTGCAGATGTGACAGGGCTGTTATTTGGTTGTAAGACAGAACCTTCAATTAAAAATCAAATCCTTCAACCACAAAGCCCAGGGCCTATAGATGTTGCCTTTGTAGTTTACACTATATTTTTGGAGGTTATGATAAAAACACATTTTAAATTTCCGTTCTTTTCAGTAGGTTGTTTTAGCCAATATTGTATTTTATATATCATCAAGCAGTTTCGCGGTTTTTAACTAATGCTAATTACGGATGCAAACATAAATATGAATATTATAAATATATATAAAACGCTAAAAAGTGACTTGGATTTTTCTTTTTCTGCCCATCCGAAGACTTAACCTTAGCTTTATTTTTAACGACATCAAACACAGGATTAATAAATAATAAACACAAGCACACTTACCAACACTGCCGTTGTCGGTTGAAAACACTTGTCCGCCATTTCTTCTTCGGGGAATGCTTCAAAACATCTTTTAGGCTGAAAATGTCTGTACTCTAAAAGTGTCAAAAACTGGGTTTAGTAAAGCACTGGTAATACATAATCTCCCTTTTGTTCGACTTGGTTTTAATGAGGTTTTCATCGTGGTCTTAAGTTTACCGTGTTTTCCACCGAGTGCTGGTTTAATAGGCGTATCTGCTTTCTTACTTCCACGAGAAGGATTTACTCTGCGCTTGTTCCGGTCCATTTTTCAACAGGTCTTAGATAAATCGTTACATTCAATCTTTAAAACCACTTTTATCAGTATCGTGATAAACACCTGTCGCTTACGCGTTCACTAGCTAAAAAATGGAGCTGTTGCCTGCTGACATCAGTTCGTGAAGTAGGAAAAAAAAAAGCCCAATTAAGAGCCACAATAAACGAAGGTTTTAATGGTTTTTAACGGACATTTTTGCTCACATTTGCTCTGCTCATTTTAAATCTACCACTACAGGGTTTTGAAGTGTTACGTAATCACTAATCTGTCGTCCCTTACTGCCATCTAGTGGTCTCAGGTAGCACGACGTAAAACCTGCAGTTAAAAGTTAAACATTAGTCGAGTCATTATAACGACTATAACATAATGTATTGACTTCTCTCCCTCTCTCCCTCTTCCGTTTTCATTATGCAATTGCTTTTAATCACGTTTATACTATACACATTTCTTAAAACATTGTGAAAGTATTATGAAAACAAGAATCCATGCATTGGTTTAAAATCATTCCAGAATATCTTTTATTTCGTGGCCCCAGTCCCGTTTCCCCACTATACGTCCCCCATATTGCCGCACTCAATCATCACAAGGATATGGTGTTTATTTCAATTTTACAGTAGAGTAAATAAATAGTTGCAATTCATGTCACTACAGAAAAAAGAAAAAAAATCTCAGTTCAAACCATTGATTTAATAAATATGCCTACGTCTAGCTGTTCTCAGTTATGTACATCCACATTGTTATCCCTTTGGGTCAAATAAAGAAAAATCTTCATACAGTATTACTTATGTGTACCCCCTTGAGAGAAAATGGTTTTGTTCTTTAATTCTGTTTTCGTTTTTTTTTTTAAAAAAGGTGACACGTGTCGTTTCCTGTATGGTTTTAAGTCAGTGGAATTCATCGGACTTTTATCATTAGCAATAGAAACTGCAGGCAGCTGTGTACAGTACATCCTGATTTGTAATATTTCCATAAAGAACTGGTTACTTTTAAAAAGTCAGATGCTAATATTAACAGCACTCCAGGGCAGACAGCATGCACTGCCCTGAGCCCCAGTTGTCCTTCATTTCTCTGTCTTCCTTTACCTGACAGTATTTGTGCAAAGATGATTTCTTTTTTAAAAAAAAGAAAGTTTGGAATATGCCATTAGTGGAGCATAATATTTCGTGGTGGGACCAGTCCTGTATATAAACAAGGAGCATGCATGGCAAACTGCAGCTCACCAATGCATCTCGATGAAAAAAAAAAGGTACATGAAATCCCAGAAACTGCAAATCGCTTTGTCCTTAATCTTAAACATAGAGAATCGTTTTGGTTTAGTTTACCTGATCAACTGGGACACCTCAACCCCTTCTCCACAGTGTACGTTGCATAATTTAGTCCGTTTTAACACACATCTAAACGTCTGTTCGAGTTACTCTACACACAACGGCACTCTCATACAGCTGTGGATTTTGTCGGGCTGGTAGGTTTGTCATAATTGAACAATGTAAAGCCGAAAGGACAGGAAGTGGGAAAGGACTTCAACAAGGACTCATGAGTTGTTCGTGCTGCTGGGAGCACAGCGTGTAATATACGCAACGGTTTAGGGCTGCTGAAAGACTGACCATGCCTGAAGGAAAACAAATCCCGCAAATAATGTGTGTGTGTCATATATTGTGTATGACGCATCAACTAAATCACATCCGCTAAAATACAGCCAACCTTTTGCTTTGATCCAGTTAGCACTTGCAGTGCATTTGTTCCGCACCAATATTGTTGACAACTTTCTAATCAGGAGTTTGCTGGCAACACAGTATACTGATGAAGGCAGAAGGTCTACAAGTTGTTGCCAGTGAATGAAAATACTGTCAGGGTTAGGATTAAACTCCCATGAATTTTCAGTGACATAATTGATCAGTTCTTTGATTTTTAAACTCTGCGGGAGTTTTCACATTCACCCTGTCAAGAGTTTAGGTTTTTTGCAGCATAGGTTTTAAAACCAAAATTAAAAGAAAAAAAAACTCTAAAAGACTCATAACTAAATAATCATATTTTCCTTTAATTAATTTACATGATCCAATTAATTTGGTTAAATTTGATTCCTCTGCTTGATTTGTTGTCTTTTAGGCATTTCCAATCTTCACTGGTGGAAGAGGTTTTTCCTATTTTTTTTTAAATTATAGAACTTGTTGTCTTTTAGGCATTTCCAATCTTTACTGGTGGAAGAGGTTATTCCTATTTTTTTTTAAATTATTTGACAAGTGCTGGTCACTGGTGAAAGCAGATCTTTTGGTGTCAAAGGGGTTTCTGGGAGATTGGTCTGCACATTTTCACATTGAAATACCGCTGTAGAGCTGGTCGATTCTCATCTTGAAGTACTCCTTCAGCTCCGGCCGTTTGGCCTTTAGGGTCGGTGTCAGGAGGCCATTTTCGATGGAGAACATCTGGTTGTGAACGTAGATGTTCTTCACCTAAGAGGTAAACACGACTGAGTGAGACTGGAAGGATGTGGGGAATAGGTTGCTTTCATGGTAAAATCTAAAATAAATAATGTAATCATATCAAACACATTCAGTCAGAAATAACAAAATTAATGATTTTTCTTTTCAATTCCTTATTCACCTGCTCAAAGGAGTGCAGACCGCTGGCCCTTCCAAGAGAGACTAAGTCTTCAAGGATGGCCTTCTTCAGCTCCTGTTGATAGAGGAACATTAGTTCTTTTAATAAAACACTCCCTGTGATTTAATCAATCTGAGGTCGAGCTGAGTGCCTTTAGGTCACCTACCGTGTTTTTACAAAGGTCATCATATGTCCCAAATATACCCTTCTTCTTGGCCCACTCTGGCATGACCTCGGGGTCAGGAACCACGATACCCACCAGACAAGACTGAAAGGGGGAGAAAAGACGAAGACTTTTTGTCCTGTGTCATCCTCAGCCCTTGTGATGTCCTTTGTGGTGGATAATAATATGCCTTTGTGCGTGTTTGCGTCATTTTCTCTCTACCTGCAGACTGTCTCCATGCACATAAAGCTGTGCCACAGGTTGACTCCTGATGTATATGTTCTCGATCTTTTCAGGGGAGATGTACTCGCCCTGGGCCAACTTGAAGATGTGCTTCTTCCTGTCAATTATCTTCAGTGTGCCGTTCTACATGAGAAAGATCAGAGATGAAAAAAAAACAAAATCAAAAATCAAAAACAACTCTTAAAGGAGTCTAATCCATTAACAGCTGTAGTGTAAAGCAGACACACTTACGGGTAACCATTTTCCAATGTCGCCAGTGTGGAGCCAGCCGTCTTCGTCCAGAGTCTCAGCCGTCTTCTCTGGGTCTTTGAGGTAGCCCTTGAACACATTTGGTCCCTTCACACAAATCTAGGAAGGAGGCAAAAGGGCTCATGAGACAAACAAATTCTGTGGACTGCATCAAGAGTGTACGATTTTCAGCAGCACCGTAAAACAGTAAAAATGACAGATATGTACATATATGTACAATACTGATTAAATACGTAATATTTAAAGAAAAATATGCTGACGTTTAACTTAACTTAAAAACTCTAAAAGTAATTTTAAACAAATGGTTTTGCTAAATCTTATGCTAGGTCGAGATAGGGAAATTAAATTTAGACTTAGCTCTAGCTAATAGCAATATGGCCACAGCTATTAAATATACAGCTTACTCTGCGTGAATTCAAATTTATGTGTGCCGCTGCTCACCTCTCCTTCTCCCTTAGAGGCGAAGTAGTTCTTCTCGGCAACATCCACCAATTTGATGAGGTTGCATGGCAATGGAGCCCCGACATGACCTGTCAGGAAGAAAGGGAGAAAACAATTAAGATAAAACAAAAGCACCCTTTATTATTATTATTTATATTTTAATTTTAAAAAATTCAGACACTTTTTTGTCAGAGGTTACCGGTCGGTATGCTAACTGAAGAAGCTAAATTTCACAGAGCCAGATATGGACCAACACTTATCTCGCGAAATACCAAAAACGAACAGCAGAGGGGGTTAAAAGATTAGTCACATTGAACCTGTATGTTTTGTTGTTATTTTTAAGTAATTGGTGGTTATGTAATGTCTGAGGCATTCTAGTTGCAATCATCCATGAGCAATTTCATAAGAAATGCTCACCATTTTACCGAAGTCACATGAGCAAATGTAAAGAAGAAGCTCTAATTTGATGTTTGGGTAGCGTAAGTAAATTTTGACTGTTTGGTGTAATTAACATAGGGGATTAATCTGCATTATTCTTGTGTAATGTGGTCATAATTAATCCTAAATGAAACGATTAGGCAACTGAGTTTGAAGTAACCTTCTCAAGGTCCGCTCAAACTTTAGAGAAATTAGCAGGGTGTAATGTAAAAACAGCATAAACGTTTCATGAAAAACAACAACGTCTGCCAACCCGTTCTGCAAAATTCTTGGTACATAACAGCATGAAGATGTTGATGTGATAAGCTGTAAGGAATCCATGTATGTATGCTTGTGTGTTGTTTGAATAGCCAAGTGTCTTTCTTCGTCTCACCCTCCCATGCCACTTTTTATTGTCTATTATTCCAACTTGATTTACTGGATGCCCTCTGTTTTGTGTATTTGTGTGTATTTCACTGCAGGCCCTTTGTTTCACAGTTACTATGACACAGTCGCAGTGTCACAGTGTCAGTATTTTCTGTGCCCTCGTGACTCACGCATGTATCGGCTCGACCTTTGCCCTGAACTCACAGTGAAGTAAACATGTTCACTGATTCAGACAGAGATAAGCATCCCTCCACTGTAGGCCGAGCTGTCTAAACCTGTGGCTCACCTGATGTCCAGTCGCCAGGTGTGGTGTAGGTGCAACCGGCTGTGCACTCTGTCTGACCGTACGCCTCGTACACCTGCGCGCGGAGAAAAAAGGATATTTGCAAAAGGGGCATCGGACAGCATTCGTCCATGACAATAGACAGAGCAAACAATGATGGATTTTTTTTTTGTCTTTCTGTAAGATGCGAAAATGTGGACAAGACCTGACATTTTCACTGCTAAATGTTCCGTGTCAAGTTTGTTACTGTACATACATGTGGGTACCAGATGGTGCGGTGTTTTTTATAAATATTTGTACGCCACTGAACACAGCTGCCTGCTCAAAACCTCCTTCCAATGATGGCTAACACATTAGCTACCTGAGAATATTTGAAGATTTGGCTATTTGAATATTCTTCAAATTAGTTTTGTTAGAGATCAGGCCTCAAACGTTTCTGAAAAACTATCACCGACCTGGAAGAACTCAAATCAAATGATTACCTTTATTCATCTATTGGCAATAAATTTGAAATTATTGACAGCATTATTATTTATATAGTGTTGCACAAGATAATAAATAAATAAATAAATAAACAGGGCGTTGCTTTAGGTGTTTGTGAGGACTATTTGAGAGTAAAATATAAAGTTTATGGTTTAATAATCCCAAATACTGTATTTTAAAGCCCAAGGTGGCCTCTTTGTGTCCTTGCAAAAATAAAAAAAATACTTATTGTGCTGCTTTATCACTTAATCCACAAACACAACATGTGGTTAGTCGGTGCTTACCTAGACCTATGACTAGGAATTTTACCTGTCATGTTCTTCTGATATCTTATGAAATATCTTATGAACCACATGGGGGCTCAGTCATCGGGGAAATGTGTGTGTGAGTCCATGTGTGGATGTGTGTGAGACCTGGCATCCCAAAGCTGCTCTGAGAAATCCCAGAACACTGGGCGAGGTAGGAGCTGCTCCTGTTATGATCATCCTCAAACGTCCTCCAAGGCTGGCCTGTACAAGGAAGGAGCGCGTCGCTTTTAAAGGTTAATGCTTGATGAAGGTAAATTGCAGTATGACATCATAAAACTGAATCTTATAATATAACTTTGTTTTTGTTTGACATGTACCGTGGTTACTCTGCCCTCTTAGTGGCAGGGTAAGTAATCTGACGTTTTACTTGTTATTGAAACACCCAAGGACTTCTCAAAGTGGAGACAATCTTCTCAGAGAATAAAAAAAAAGTGCCCATGTTTTAAGTATTCCTGAATGACACGTACCTGAATCTTACTGAAGAAGATTTTGTCCCAGATGCTGTCACTGCGGATGACGCCCCTGCTGACTTCAGCGCCTTTTCTTTTAGCGGCGAAGTTGAGCAGCCACCGCTTCAGAGGAGTGTTGGCTTGGCTGAATATCTGCGGAGGATCACATCATTTTGGGTCAGCATTCTCTAAAAATTAAACAAAGGTGGCGCTAGAGAACCATATAAACACGTACATAAGGGAAGAACGGTACACACACACACACACACAACTCCACACAGAAAGACCACTGGAGTAATAAGCTTGATGCTGTAGTGCAGGGGTTCCCAATCACTGGTCTGGGGACCGTTACTGGGCCACAGATTTGTTATTGTGATGCAGAGAAAGTTCTATTTTGAAATTTTCAAATGTAAACTGGTTGGCATGGAATTCTATTTTGACAAAAAAAAAAATCTCATAAACCTGCTCCTCTTCCTCCTCAATCACATGCTCTAACAAAAAATGAGCAAAAAAAAGGCAAACTAATAATAATGAAAATAATAATAATAATCATAGTACTAATACCAATATCAATAACATAAATTGAAATACTTATAATACTACTACTACTAATAAAAATAAAAATTGTTCAATAACAATAATAACAACAATAATAATAATTAAAGTCCAAAAATGAAATTGCAAATAGTTAAAAAAAATTATAGTTAAGTTTGCTTTCAAAAATGAAATTGCAAATAGTTAAAAATTATAGTTAAGTTTCCTTCATAAAAGTAATAAATAAATGATGACCTCCCTTCAACGTAATAGAAGACTGGCGGTAATTAAAAAAAATACACACTCCGTCATAATCCTCAGACATGGAGCTACTTCCTCCAAACTACGGTTGTTTCCCATTTACTGTACTAGGGTTTTTGGACAGTCCACAAAGCCGCTTCACCTGCACTTTCCTGGTACTCACCTTGTCATACATGCGATTGAGAAGCCGAGGCACCACGGGAAAAATCGTCGGCCGCAAGGTCTTCATGTCATCTGGGAGGAGCCGGATGTCGCCCTGATAGAAACCTACACGTCCTCCATGACAGTACACCACAGCCTGCAGAGAAGCACACGTACAGTACTGCAGCCATTTACAATGGGATTTCTCAAGTTTTATTGGAAACATCGTATTTAGTTTTTTTTTAATGAGTGGCTGTTGCAGCTGTTCATGTCCAGACGTTGCCTTTTTTTCCCTCTTTAATCTGGTCCTATGCATGGCATCATTATTTCCATAAATACACACCGTGACTAATTTCCTTAGAAAAGGGATTTTCCTTTTTTCTTTTTTTTTTTTTGTGCTATGTGGTAATAACGCATCCCTTACCACATCTACCCTGTGATATCACCATGCAGTGGAAAGTATTCACCAAGACATATTAGATTACAGGGAAGATAAAAACATACAGTGCTAACACACACACAATAATAATAATAAAAAGTAATCAAATATCCAAATATTGTAGTGTTGAAACAGCAGAATCTAATGTCGTTATAAAATGTATCAATCAGGCCAGATTAAACACCCTACTGGGCCAGTTTGGGCCCACGGTCCGTATGTTTTACACCCCTGCATTGTGCTGTATATGACCCTAAATGATTGGATTAAAAACCATGGGAGGAGGATATTAATATATATAAAAAAAATTACAGTACAGTTGTTTGTGTCACATTGACACGCTCCACTCACGTGTGTCATTTTTACCTTCTATTTTTTTAATAGTACAACAGTAAAGTAAACAACAGTAAAAAAAAAGAAAAAAAAAAAAGTAAAGTAGTGGTTAGCACGCGCGCACACCTCCCTTTTCTTTGTCCAAGTCATTCTCAATGTTCTGTTTCCAAGGCTGATGTCTGTGTGCTCGTACAAGATAATCTCTCATGCTTTGAGGGGGAGTTAGGTGATTTCTTGCACAGCCTCATTTGGTATCCCAACACTGCTATGCAATGGAGACAAATAAGAGTGGCCAGGTTACACACCAACCGGTCCCTGTACAAACAAAACTCCTAAATTTGCTAGTGCCTCCCTTTCCTCCTATTCTTTCGTACTCATATTCTGGGACGAGATGAGAATCCGTTGAGTTGAAAAGTTTCAGCTGCTAAAATAAACCCAGTCAGCGGTAATTTACTCATCCTGGGTATTAAACAATTTCCTGTTAACCAATAAAACTCTCTGCAAAAACACAGGTTTAAACTTAATTTTGTAGTTAATGGTAGTTAATAGTATCCTACAGTTGGTTGTTGCAGGTGTGCAGTTCAATATGAGTATTATACATTACACAGTATTGTTTTGTTGAAAAAATATCAATTTGCGTTAAGGGAGTAGTTCTCAAGTAGTGGGGCGGGCCCCACCTGGGGGACGTGAGGGGCTTCCACTGCAATATTGCACGCTGGACGTAAGTGTACCACTGCTGTAATGCTTGAATGATAACAAACCTCCAGTCACTAGGTGGCAGCAACTCATTCAGTGGTTTGTACAGATAAAAATATACATGTTATCACGTTAGTATTTCAATTCACCGGAGTGTGGGAGGTGGGTGTGAAAACATTATGTTAAGTGGACTACAATGTAGTTAGAGGACTGCTAGTTTGAATCCTGGCCCTGGCAGCACTATGATGATGACCACTGCTTCGGTTTGTCCAATGCTTATATTATTTCCATATAACATATAACAACAAAGTACTGGCAAAATAAAATAAAAAAAATTAATAACAAGGAAAAACCCAACTGCATCTGTAGCACCCTCTGCAGGTGAGAGGATGTGAGGGTGTTTTAAATGTTGTGGAGTCAAAAAAGGTACTTCAGGACTTGTCTATCATTACAGAATCTTATTGCTCAGCCCAATGTCTGGGAGCCTGTTGCAAATTCTGCCTCCCTGTCGTCACATTTCTGGATCGGAAATGGTTTACATCAGAGAGCAATGATGGCACTCCTTCAGCCAAAAACATTTCCGGCTATCAACTTACTTACTATGTGGGCGTGCAACACACTGGCCATAAATGGCCGCCTGGATATAACCCTATCCACAGAGTTGGAAAACACAGGAAAAGTAGGGGTTGGAGATAGTATCATTTCCAAAATAAACGCCCACATTTCTCGTGATAGAGCCGATCCGCCCTCCTGCCCCCGCCGCTGCAGCTGCTGTAGCAGCTTACAAGTTTAGCTTACCTCAATGAGCCTCTCAAACATGTGAGCCAGGGGAAGGAAGGAAATTAGACAATCATCCTGGTTAGGGAAAATGACTTTCTGCAACGAGACGAGAGTCAGAAAAAAAAAAGGTGAAATAAGACGGTATGGTACAGAAACGCTGCTACAGATGCAATAAACACCACACTTACATCTGTGACTTTGAGAAAGCCTGCAAAATCAGCTACGACGTTCCCATGGCTGAGCATGACACCCTTTGGATTTCCTGTATTTGGAGACAAGACACGTTACTGAGGTGTAACAAAGCACTTTTGTGCAGAGAGGCAGAATTGTGAAAGCCACCTGGCACAGCAGCAAGAGATTCCTTTGAATCAATTTCACAATTCTGAGGAAATAACCCCCTTTCATTCACAGACTACAGACGTTGGCACAAAGTGGGTTTAGATTTAGGGCAATCTGTTTGGGCCACATACTCTTTAGTTGCCATTTTTCTGGTATGTGGGTAATTTGTGACTCCTGTATTAAAAGACTGGTTTTGTACATAGGTCACAAATATAAAAGCTAAGACGGGCTACGCAGCAGTGCCGGTCAGTGAGTGTTATTTTTTTTATATCCTGTTTCAGTTCAGTGTGTCATTGCACTATTTAAGAGGGTCGACGATGTCTGCAGTTTGAAGATATTTTAACATCAGGGGCGGGGACGGGAACATGGCGCAGTGTGATATTTGTTGTGGAACAATGCCAAAGAAAGTTGATCAAACTAACCAGGACAACACTGTTTGTGACAACCCCAGTGATCACATCATCATATAAAGTGACATGTACTTCTCCCTAGTACTGTTTAAAACAAAGGGTTAATAGTTCTTCTCACAGAGACAAACACAATCCTGGAGAGAAAAGCTCATTCCTCTCTCTCTGACTCACACACATGCTTGTGACTAAGATTATTTGGAAATGATTAACATGACAAAACATTCGAACCGCTGTTGAAATGTTGAAAGGACAGCAAGTCACAGGTTTGCCAACAGGGGGCAGGCGTTCGCAGGAGAGCATTGCACCGTGAACAGCAGCAGTTGCTTCCTCCTTGTAAACTGACACCACTGTGTCCTCGTATGACCTGTCGTTGGGTTCCTCGTCTCATGCTGTTTTTTTGTTTTTTTTCGTCACTGAGGAGGGAGCAGCCAATTCACGTTCATGACATTTTTTTTTTCTGTGCCAAGAACATGCTGAAAGATCTATTGAAACTATGACAGACTGAGCTGAACACAATCCTGTTGTGTTGTGTTCAATCATAGTAAAGGAGGAAATTTTCGATTCTACAACGACATGACACCTTTCCATAAAAACTACAAGCAGTTTTGCGGGTATTTTGATGCTAAGTAGAATGTGTTTTCTATCAAGGAAATGGATGTCTTTGTGTGCCGCTACCACAAACAAGTAAAATAATAATAATAAAAAAAGAAATCATAGTGTTGATCAGAAAAATATAATTACATTCCGGTGGAAAAAGTAAATAAGATCTAACAAAATTCAGCTTCACTGAGGCTGGGATCATTGTACAAAGTTAGATCAACGCTTGTAATCAAGGCATAATAAGGACTAAGACAAAGCCAGGGTGACAGATTAACAAGACGATTCAATGAGTAACAAAACCGCCTCTGTGCCTCCCCAACACAACAAACCAAACAGTCTTCCGCCTTGGCTTGGAAAACGATTTCATGTAAATCTTTCATGTCTGGTCCCAACTCTCAGCCAAACTGACAACAAAGCCTCTATTTTGATTTGTTAATAATAATGTTGAGGAGCCAGGCACGTATGTAGCACGGTATCAAGGCGTGGCGTGGCCTCCTGTGAGAAATATGCTGCAGGAGCTGAATGTACATAAGTAAACATGTCTTCTCTTTTGTTTTGTTAAGAGATGAAATTAGATTTTTTTTAAAAATTACTACCTGTGGTTCCACTGGTGAAACATACGATGGACAGGTCATCTGGTGCTGGTGGCTGTAAAAAAAAAAAAAAAAGTAGGAAAGAATACCAATTAATTTGATGTGGAAGTTGTGTTTTGACAATTCTTCAACTGCAGTCACAGTGCTTGGGCATTACATGAATATGACGCGATACAGTGGTACCTCTCCTATCGTGGTAGTTGCGTTCAAACACCCACCGCGAAACAGGAAAAATCGCGAGATAGTTATTATATTATTTACATATATATTTACCCTTTACGAACCTCCCCCACACTGTTATCAACCCTCCCTAGACTGTATTACCCTTCACCACACAGTGATATCCACAGTAGAGTTGTAAAATGGCGACGTGGAGCGAAGTGAACGAGAGAATGGCCACCAAACAAGATGCTACGATGCATGAGCCAATCAGAGTGAGGAACAGAAGAGCGTGCTCAATTAGCCGATAGTACACCGAGTACGCATTGTATTAGCCAATAGTTCGCTGTGTACGATCTCGTCTCGGTTAACAATGCTACTGGCGATCGTTCGCAATTGAGCTCCATCGCAATTTCAAAACGAGAACCCACATTTTTAAAGCCAAACCTTTCGTATGTGTAATTATTTTATAATGTCTAAGTTTTTGTTTTTGCTATATTTTGGGATATAGCGAGCATTTTGCAAGATCAGATTCCTAAAAAAAAACCCTGCGATGTACTGATGGAGCGAAAGGAGAACCGTGATATAGAGAGGGAACACTGTATTGCAAAACTCTAACAGTTAGATGTAATAATAAGTCCTTACCACAGGTTTTCTGTAGTGTTCCCTTCCCAGCGCCTGGAAAGACAGAAAGGAGAAGTGATGCTCCCCTCGACCTTTAAACGATTATTGACCAAGAATGTGGTCTGAGATTCCACCTCTCATAAAGCAGTGCACTGCTCAAACGCTAATTCCAAGACACTGCTATTCCCCATTTAACAGGAAAACTTAAAATTCTAAATGATTGATGTCAAGTTAAAAAAATTGTGGGTACATTCTTTGACGATATTGTTGAAGTCAAAATTTTACCCTTCAAAAATATGCATTTTTAATAGCCTCGCTAGAACATGCTAATGAAATGTCCCCCATCACTTTGGAATAGCTGTCCTTTTGGGAAAGAATGTGTTGAGTTTCATGACCACAGCATCTGTGCTCAAGCCTCTTACAGAGTGGCACTGTGAATTCCTGTAAACAGTGTCACTGACAGTCAGGGGCAGATCTGTGACACATGAGCACTGCAGGCAGGCTTCCACTCTGCTGCACCATTTCCCAGAAATGTGGCTTGGAGAGTGCAACAAATGTTAGGTTTTTACTGTAAGTGCATGTGATTTTTGTCAATTATTTTGTTGTACGGTAATTATATCACCTTAAATCTTTTTCGATAATATACTGGGTTTCAAAGCCTGAGATTTTCATGATCTTGGTAAACACTTTGGGGTCTTTGGGTTTTGCACATTTTTTAAAAAAAAAAATCTGCAATTATTTATACATGCTATTTATATACACTGTGAACATGCTGCATATAATCTGCATATACTTTTCCCTGCTGATGTTTATACATGATGTTTTAACATTATATGATGTTTTATATACTTTTCACAGACTTCATATACTCTGCATATAATCCATTTACTGTATATCTGGTGTTATCATATATATATATATATATATATATACTGGATCGCTGTAAATATGCTGCTATTTTTGTCATTTAGTTCAGCGGTCCCCAGCCTTTATTGTACCAAGGCCAATAAAGTACCAGTATCAGTCATTACTGCGGAGCGCTAATACCTGTGATGTAGCACCAGTCTGTTCTCTGTGTACTTGATTATGGCCTCAATGACAATGAACTTAAACCGTTTACACCCAGCCTTCATGATTTCTTTTGTAATAATGCCTGCGTTCCTATTTTAGTCACAATCCTCAATTACCTTGGATGGCTTATTGCTTGACGGATTATTGCTGTCACCTATGCTAATGTTATTGGCTGCGTCACCACATTTATTTGAACATGCCGTGCAGGTTTGCATGGCATGAACAAAACATAAAGATTGTATCTGTTGAGGAAATGTAATAAGGCAGAGCATTTAGTTAGTGCTCCGGTCCAAAGGTCAGTGTTAGGGGAAGCAATGACTTAAAGAACTTAAGATATCACACCTCCACTTCCTGTAAGGACTGCACATGGACATTGCAGTCCTTGGCGCACTTTACAAGGGCAGAGTCAAAGGCGTCCATGAGGATGATCTGCTGCAGGCCTGGAGTCTCTTTCCGTGCCACGTTGTCCAGAAGCACCTGCGCTTTCTCCATTTTGTCACAGATCACCGTGGTGATTTCAGCTGAAATGACACACGAGCACACAAGAGCACACACAGTCCCTTGTGTGAATAAAGGCAGAATAAAAAATAAATAAAATAAAAAAAGAGCAAAACCAGAACAAGAGAAAAAAAATCCAAATGTGTTCAACAACTGTAATAGCAATCTAAAAAACAAACATGTTTGACTGACATCCCAATCACTGTTTCAGGCTTGAAGACTGTCAGGAAAGTGCAAAATTAGCATCAGAATTTCAGGCTTGAAGACTGTCAGGAAAGTGTTTTAAGACGCTAACAAAATTAGCATCAGAACATGCTACCAAGCTATGAAAAAGCAGCTCAACAGAGGTGTTTGATGACTTAATGATGGAATTCTGTAACCTAAAAATGTTACTTTTTTAAAATGCAGTTTCATGTTATTAAAATGCACAGAATCAAGTATTTGTGCATACGTTCTTACCAGTATTGATGATGAACCGTATGGCGTCTGCTCCAAGCGTGTCATACAGAGGAACCACCACCATAGAGTAGGTGTAGCAGGCCAGCTCCGAGATGATCCACTGTCATCACACACACAGAAAGAGAATCATTTTTCCACTGTCATCACACACACAGAAAGAGTTAAACCGAATCATTTCGTGAATTTCACCCACATGTTTTCACTCAACTTCACAAGTGTTTTTTTTATTCACTGTTTGCCCCAGGACAGGTTTTTTCAAATAGTGGCCTGCAAGCCACGTGTGATCCAAACAAAAAAACCCATCAGAACGGCCCAGTCATGACAGACCAAAAATGCAACGCACCCGATGGCCTTGAAAAATGCAACCCGTAATGTCCTCCCCATGTGTCTAGATGAGTTCTGTGAGTCAAAACAGCCACCCCCGGAGCACAGAAGTATTTTTAATCACTAAATATAATCAGTTTAACCCTGCGTAGACTGACACATATCTTTCTGTTTTGGTCCAAATTTTGTCTAGCCCAGCCGAGTTGGAATGAGTTTGGCCCAACTACTGTTCATTCACTATAGACTAGAACAGGATTTTACATTCAACATAAAATGAGACTCACCTCCGGTCTGTTCTGGGCAAAAACTCCAATGAACTGGTTGGTGTTGGGCTGGCAACCTTGATGCAGCAGACCTGAACCCAGATGCTCCGCTCGGGATGTCACCTGCAGATGGGAATAAGTGGAACAGTTGACTGGACCAAGTGAGAAACTGAACGGAACATTTTTGGGGTTTTATTATACACCTGCACATTATTTTTAGCCTGGTAAGAAAAAAAATCAACAACATGCTGAAACATGTCTGAATGCATTTGTTGAGCCTGTCAGAGCAGCTCAGGCTTTCTAGTGAATTTTAAAGAAAGAGCGATTACATCACAAAGAAATGCGGAAACCATTTCCTCCTGAGATGCCTCGGTGTTACCCTGCTCGTTCGTATCATATGGCTCTTGTAAATTTACCCATTAACCTGACTACGACCCTTTACAACATCAGCTTATCTCTATTGCTCACAGGTTTACTGAAACCTGAGACTGACTCACTTGACCTTTGACCTCTCTGGAAGATGGGGCGAAACCCAATTTTTAGTGTCTGATTTGATCTTATCTGTGTCAGCAATGTCACTTAACCCACTATAAAATACCTTAAAGCAGGACAGCGACCTACAGCAGGAAGGATTAATACTGTCGGGTTGAAGTGTTTTGAGATTGCATCGATAATCCTTGGAATTTTGTTTTGTGTTTGTGTGTGGTTGCCAGGCAGACTTGTTTGCCTCTACAGTACAGGGCAAAGGTTGCAGACAAACAAGATTTATTAGATACTATTACAGTATTACAGTGGTAATGATGGCCGTTACTGTGGTCACCAGACCACTACCTCACATTACAGTATTACAGTGGTAATGATGGCACAATCACAGACACAATCTATACTGTAAGATAACAAATAACATTGGAAATAATTTTGAGTATTTTATGTATTTGAGCATACAAAAAATGTACAATTGCAGCGCATCAAAAAATGTCCCACCCGCCTGGTATCAGCCGTTACTGCGGACCAGTAATACCGCGCCATCGTTGAAGGTTCATTAAATTTTCAAAATAAAATATTTTAGACTTTATTCTGTAAGTATCAGAGTCTGAATGATCTGTTGTTTTAAAACATTGCCAGATTACCTTTTAATAAAAAAAAGTAAAGGGATAAAACTGGATTCTTTTTGAATGAAGTACATTAGTAAAACTGAAGTACATTTTTTCAGTGTGTCTCACTGTGGCCTGGTACGGACTGGCACCATTCCCCAGACCAGGGGTTGGGCACCTGCTTGGTTGTATTCCAAGGCCCAGAATTGTGTTGCGGAGAAATTCATGTAAAGTTCCTAGGAAAATACTCGGTCTTTACATGCACATACTGAATTGTCTTTCTAAAATTCCACATTATGCACAGCCTTTCCTCGGTGACACACCTAGATCTATTCAGATCACAACATTAATAAGACTGCAACAGATACTGGCTTTTACACCTTTCTTCACTAAACAGTGTAGCTCAGGGACAGAACCTTCCTGGAGAGACTCCTTCGGGGCCGGATAGTCGAATAAAATGAAATAAAAATCACCGTTTTGGTCTAACTATTATTATTTGATGTGTATTTTGGAAACCAGTCGCAGGCCGGAGTGGATGTTTAGGGGGGCCGTGATGCATTTTTGGAAATATACAAATTGCCTTGGAATGAAGTGATTTCGTGGTTTATTAAGATGTTACTCCTCTTGTGTATTTGAACAATCCCCCTGAGCGACACGTACCTCTTTGTAGGACATCCATTTGTACGGTTGGTTAGGGAGCCGTGAGCCTAAGCATGGTCCGTCACCTAGTGAAGACACAGTGAAACACAAAATCATAACACATCTTGAACAAGTGAAGTGACGTTTGATGCTGTTGCCGCTCAAATTTGAAACCACGACGGCCACGGCGAACAGTTCAACTGTCTAGTCAGAGAAACAAGGTGTGGCTGAGTGTGTACTTTTATCAAAACAAGATTTGTGGTTTTGATTCACATATTAATACTGAAACTTCACCCATAGATACTTGTATCTGGCTCACATATATATAATATATATGATATATATTATATATATATATATATGTGAGCCCGCTCCCCTCACACACACACTCAGTATATATATATATATATCATATATGTACTCCTCGTGGAGCTGGATTTGCAGTACAACATACAGAATTCCTAAGTGTCTTACTTCATCCCGTAAATCCTAGCTGATAAAATAATATTTTACATACTACTCAAGTCAATTACCAAGGTTTCTTGACAAAGCTGGACATTTTAGTCCACTTTATGTCAAGTTCTGTTGATTTCAAACTTGGAATACAAGTCTCCACTGTTTCAACTCCAAGTTCAAGTCAGTAAAGAATAATTCAAGTCACGTCCACAGGGTTTAATGATGAGGCTGAATCATGAGGGGTGAAGTCCAGGCCAAGTATCGAGTGTGAGCTAAAAGGCTACTAAAAAGTCTCAGGCATGGGCAAACTAAGGCCCGGGGGCCGGATGTGTCCATTCAGCTTTTTAATCCGTCCCACCAAACCTTTCCAAATTATATAATTTATTTATATTATCATCATACTTCTGCCATTTCCCTGCAATACTCACATTTCCCCAATAGATGGCATAGACAATGATCAAAGCATTTTTTGCATTTTAGCCATCATGCATTACTTTTACATGCCATTTATCTTTTCACACTTTTCACATGAACTCTCCATCTATCTGCTCCTGACTCGCCACCCCCGTTCAATTTGGCCCGTGAGTCATAAAGTTTTCCCACGCCGGGCGTAGCTGCATGTTGATTTTTAAAATAAATTGAAAAAAAATTGGAAAGCAATATCAAAATGCTATGCTATATTCTATTGGATAGCATTTAGCTTGATAGTATTCTGCTGGATAGTAAGAGCAAACATGTCAAAAACAAAATCTAAACATAGCTAACAGCTACTAAGAACAGCCTGTAGCTAGTCAAGAGGGCACTTATCTTTGCCTAGAAGTTGCCCAATGTTTGACATCATTTGACAAAACTGTACACAAGTCATCCAGATTCATGAATGTGTGTTTTTGTACGTTTGTCTTAATGTAAGTAGAAGTCGTTCTCTTTTACCCACCAGATATGTGGAGGCCTCGCTGGAAAACTTCGTACAGGGTTCTAGCATCATCGTGATAATGAGTCAACAGGTTTGATCTGTCCCCCATCATGGACCGGCGACCTCCACCTTCATTCTGAAAATAAAAAAATGGGAACGTGTTTTTAACGTTAAAGCTCATCCAGGATTGTTTTACCAGATATAAACAGCCGGGGTGTACGTTCTGTTTCGACAGCTGAGGAAGCACAGACATAGATTTTGCATGAAGTACGCTAAAATTTGTTTGTTTGGTTTTTTTTTTTGTAAATGAGTCTTGTTGATTCAAGAGATTGTGGAGATGTTTTTTTTAAACCTGTGGAACAGGTTTGTGTCTGCACCTGCGAGTTGTATTTCTGATAAGACAACAGTCAAAACCCCGGAAATCCCTGCCAACAACAACGAAAGACAGGGCGAGTTTCATAATGACTACAATGCATTTCTGGAGTGGACGTTTTTTAGTTTTAGTTTGTTGAAGGTGGTTTAAAGAAAACGTGATTAAATCAGAAAGCCAAACCTCGATGTTCTTTTGTGGGTGGAAGAAATGTCGTGGGTGTAGCCTGCCTTTCTGTCTACCTGAAATTAACTCAGTTCGTCATAACTACTGAAATGATAACCTATGGATGATTAAATTAAATGACATTAAATTAAACAATTAAAATTAATTTAAAATGTAAAATTAATTAAATTAATTAAATTTTTATTTAATTTTATTCAACTCAACTGAATTCAATTGAATTGAATTGAATTCCACTTCCATTCAAAGCTGCTCTTTGTTTTATTTATGTTTTTTGCTTTGTTTTCTCTCACTTTGGACATTTTGGGTTGTTTGCAATTTTTTTTCCCACTTTCCAGGTACTTGTACATGTGACGTGTAACAAATAAAGGAATCTTGAATCTTGATTTTTGAATCCTGCTGTTAAAAGGAAGAAGGACAGATCAGATGACCAATTTAACAACATATTGGTCATATGATCTGTCCTTTTTTTTCATTTTTGCCTCAGACCAGTATAAAATAAGTATAAAATCCCACAGATTTTTCTATTTTCTTTCTTTTCTTTTTTTTTAAAAAAAAACAACAACTCAGTTTGTGACAATCATCATAAATGTGAGCTGTCTTATCCTCCAAGTGAATCAGGTGACCTTAAAAACATCATTAATATTTCAGGAAAAGCTGAAGAATGACCCAGGGATTCCTGCCTCTGGTGCGACAGCAGCTTCAGTCACAGCAGGAAGATGATACAGACTTCTTGAATACCGAGGTCAACGTAATGTTTGTCATGGCTGCTGAATCAGCACGACTGAGTTAATAAGAAAAAGCGCACTCACGACTGTATGACTGTGTGTGTGTCTGTTCACTGGTGTATTTATTATTTATGACGGGCATGACAAATTGGGTTCAATTGAGCTGGTTTTCAGAGCTTAATCTTGCTCTCAATTCCAACACAATTAGAAACAAAATCAAAAACCAAGCTGGTAATATTATTTAACATTTAAAACCAATTGAATTTCCTGTCTTTCTAATGGGGGATCAAGTCAGTAGCTTTAGCACTAAAAGGAAAGGAATAAACTATGTACTGCATTTACTACAGTAGCGTGTACTAGTTCTACTGCATGAGTTGTCATCATTCAGCAACTGGGGTCGAAAATTTGTCATGATGATTTCTGGGGGCACATAGTCTGGGACACATACCAATATTTTCAGGATCTAGAATTTCTATATATATATATATTATATACTGTATAGAATTTTACAATAAGTTTCAAATAAGTTTCGTCTTTGTTTGACCTTAACTGTGGATTACTGCAACACAACTCAATAAAAGTACTTTCTTTACTCATCACCCTTATTGATGTACCCTGACCCTTGCTGAGCCTGTCCCAGTCTCCCTACGATGAACCCTGGCAGCTAAAAAGAACCAAAGTTCTGTTTACAGAGTGATCATCTCAACGCATGGGAAATAGTGCAGAACCCTCACTGTTGTCCAAAACGACTTTTAGTTATGTGTATAAGGGGTGATTGGGTGTGTGTGTGTGTGTCTTACGGGCACTTCCTCAGACTGGTGCAGCAGGTTGCAGGGTGGTGTAATGGGGCGGGGTCTGGTGGCCAGCCAGTATGCCAGCACAGCCGTCAGAGCACCGATGCCCACCAGTGTGGAGGTCGGCAGGGAGCTGAAGAACTGGCCAATGTCATTGATCTCTGGTATCCTCAGGCCACTCATCATCTCCTGGGCCTGCATCTTCTCCATCAGTGTGGAGCTAAGCTCTGGAGAGGGAGAAAGGGAGGATGGGTAATGGAGTTAGGAAGTGTGACAAGACGTACAGAAGCACTGAATGAAACATCTATAGCAGCGGTCCCCAACCTCTTTGTACCAAGGACCGGTCGGCCGGTATCACCAGTTACTGCTGACCGGTAATACCACACCATCATTAGATCATTAAACTTTCAAAATAAAACATGTTTTAGACTTTATTCTGTTAGTATCAGAGTCTGAATGACCTGTTGTTTTGAAACATTGACAGATTATCTTTTTATGAAAACAGTTAAGAGATGTCATTGGTGGTTGGAGACCACTGATCAATACAATATACAGCAATGTACATACAGAATACAAAAATAACCATCTTTGACACTGTAATAAAACTGAATACTTGCTTCAAATGTGAACTGCCTGTGGAAAATACATGTGGTACAACATGTGGTTAGAGATTAAACAATAGCACTTGAGGCTAACCACCTTGAAAGAGTGAGTCAACTTCTCTACAGACTCAAATAAACTTTCAGACCATCGTGGGGGGCACAATGGGTTCTAAAATTGGCGGGCCAGGAGCGGATAGATGGGAGGGGATAATGACACGTTAAACAAAACAAAACAATTCTGCATGTTGCTGTGGTTATGAAGGTACAGTAAGGGATGTTGGTTCCCTTCCAGACAACGTTTGTCTTGATGTCACAGACAGTACGTCAATATAGACGTAGGGTTCTGAACCTGTGTCTCTGTCGTTTAGACAGACAGTAATACTGTAATCAGACAGTAAATAGCAGATAGGAAGGAAGATGTACTCTAGTACTTTAGATTTTTTTTCCCAAAAATCAAATTTAAATTATGTCATGCTAAATTTCCAGCAAAATAACACAATGGCACTGTTTGTTTGTTATATTTAATAGTAAATATGCTATTTTGATAGAAATAGTTGTGGTTGCATGTTACATCACTAATTTAGTCACAAAAAAATGTCATACACTGCACTACTGAAGATTGGAGATATCCGGAAAAACACACGTGGCTAAAGCGGGAAAAGCATTTTTTTAAAATGATTCTACTCTAAAAAAGTGTTTGTCTCACACTCTCTATCCAAGTTAGGTTAGGTTTTTAGTTCCCATACAGTGTTTCCCATGATACTTGATTTCGGCAAGTGTTTAACATCACATGACTCACCAGTTAACTGTCACCTGACACCAAATACAGGGTAAAAAAAAATAATAAAAAGGAAAATTTCCTGTGTGACTGTGTAAAACCGGTACAGTCAAATGTTTACAAAAGACCTGTCATTCACACATCACGAGATCACATCCCCCTCATGACTTTTAGCTCTGACAGCACTTAGAAAAAAAAATGAAGACAGGAAGTGGGCAGAGCTTGTTCCTCTTACAGTGTGTGAACAGAGCACAAAACATCAAATTGCCTGCAGTACGTCTAAAGAGCAACTGTGTGTTATACAAGAGTCCACCCCGACCTTTGACCTTACTCCTTTGTGTCTTTCTACAATAGTGACTGTGCAGTTCCTCATTTTCTCCTGCCCCCAATCTACCATTCCTGTAACCCCCGAGTGTACGGCTCACCGTGAGCTCAGGGGGAAAAGTGAGAAACACGACACACGTCCGAAACTACCAGATGATACTGTATAAAATCAGGCTTCCTGGAGGTGTTTATGGAAGTGAGAGCAGCAGTGGTCTCACAGCCTTTGTGCAAGCTCAGTCAAGCGGCTTCCTTAGCCATCGGACGCTCCACCTACTTCTGTGCATATTATTATATTAACTTTCCACCTACTTCTGTGCATATTATTATATTGTCTTAGATAGACAACTTTCTCACACTCACTCACTCACTCACTCAGCTAGCTGAAAAGCTAGCCAGATCATAAACAAAACTGTAACCCAGCACACTACTACGTCAACTTCCTCCAAAACATAGCCTGATCTGACCTGTTGTATGGTGGTCATCTTTTGCAGGAACATGTTACATGCTTTTGATTAAAATTAAATAGAAATTCAGCAGCAGGCGACTGGCAGCTTGTGAGACACCAGACTCCAGGAGAGATGCAAAAAAGCCCGACTGATAACATTTTTTGTTGTTTTTGTTCCACTTCTTCCCATTGGCCTCTCCTTTATGACACAAAAGACACACAAGAAAAAGACAATTTCCATCTGCCTACTTCCACCTGAACTACTGTATGTACGTCATGTGAACAACATTTCCTTCACCATCTTGCCGGGTCAAGAAAGCGTCTGGATCAATTAGCTTAATCAGCTCAATGGGCCGTGACCCATTTTAGAGGCCGATTTCGAAACTGACAACATACCACGAGTACGAGTGCAATCAGTTGCCAGCCAATCAAAGGTGGAACTTGTACTGATCCTGACCCGATTGAATAAAACTGTGGAGCCACCGAGGCGGGTTAACAGCAACCCACGGGTTCCACTGGCGATGACGTGCGCACGTAAATCCATGTAACATGAGGCTAACTGTTCGTCAAATGTCTAACAATGAAATCAATCATCTGACAGAGAGTTAAAGAGTGAATTGGATTGGCCACCACATGTGATTGACAGCTGTAATTAATGCAGTTTAGCAGTTGGTGAACACCAACGTTGCCATGGCGACAGTCATTGACCTTGACCCCTGACATGCTCCTGTCCGCCCACTGTATTATTAATTATTATTACAATTCACTTTGATGCCAATCTGCTAACTGCCACAAACTGATACACAACTTAAATATTCAATGTAAGAAAATTCACCAGGTGGCACTTTTGCCCAGAGGCAATGTCTCTGTCATTGGTGTTGAACCCCAGGGTTCACCTCCTGGGCAAGATCGAATCCTGGTTAGGGAGGTTGGTACCTTCCAGTGGACTCACCACCTGCAGGAAGGTTCAGGGGGGTTGGTACGGTGCAGTGTGATTTGGGGGGCGACTGTTGCCCCCGCGACCCAGTAACGGATAAGCGGATGAAAATCGATGGATGGATGGATGGAATTTTCACCGGACGATCACAACTTTTAAACCTTCGGCCGAATAGTTATTTTCCCTTTTGTCGTCTATATTTGAAAGGTACAGACTTAAACTGTGTGTCTCTGCCAATACTGCGTTCCTTCTAGACATTAAGGGCCTACTGTCAGAGAGATCAATATTTACTGTTCAATTTATAATTTATGGAAACAATAAAATATTAATCTCAAGTCAGATAAGTCCTCATCCCTTACTCTTACTTTTGTCCTATGGTAACCCAAGTACATCGCCTGAGACACAGGGTCAAGCCCCTCCCCCCCGCAACCCTCCTTCCTTCAGTCTTCTCCAAAGGCTGTTGTCTCAGCTGCAGAAGAAGAACAGCAGGGATGACCTTTGTCATAATGAGAACTTAGTGACCTCTGCATTTAACATGTGAAATGACAAGTACATGACACCATTAATACTGAGTGAGTATTGCCGCTCCTGCAGGGGGAAAAAAACTGCAGCATTAACAGCTCGGGCAATTAGCTAATGGGTCTTCTAAATGACTTCACAGTTAACTGGTGTCTGTGGTCGTTAATATGGACTTCAGCTGTAGGTCCGCTGTGCACAGGAGATGCTTTAACTATTGACAGAAGACGCATTGGCATATGAGCAGCAGCAAATAGACCTGATGATCAGAGAAGAGGTGTTAAATTAACAACGGCGTTTTTTCTTTCCTCTTATCCCCAACCCTCAGTTTGACACCATGCACCGTTTTACAAATGTGTTCTCTTTGAATGTCTGTGAACTAAGCAGCGGTATGAAGATCCACTGGGACAGATCATCTTTCTGAAGCCACTTAATAAAAAGCTTTCGGTTGCTAATTTACTGGGACTTCACCACAGATATTCAGCGATACCATCTGTGATAACGTGTGGGTGCAATGCTCGAAAATGGAAATAAAGAATGGAAATGACAACGGAATTTTGGTTCCGGGGCCACATACAGCCTGATCAGATGCCAAGTACAATCACAACATAATCACCTATGAATAACAACAAGTTCATGTTTCCCCCCTTTGTTTTCCTGCAAATAAGTACAAATATATTAGAAAATATTCATATTTAAAGAAATAAAATTGGACAAAACATCGAAGTGTTTTCACTTTCAAAATTCATCTAGTGGGCCGGATTGAACCCCCTAGCGGGCTGTTTGTGGCCTGCGAGCCGTATGTTTGACATCCCTGATACAGATGTTAAAAAGTTGCAAATAAAGAGAATTTGGGTTTGTGAGAAAATGTTCTAAAACGTGCACAAAAATCGACTCGAAATCAACATTTGAGTCTAAATTTTGGACATGAACGGAATTTTTGCATTTTTGCCTAAGCATTATTCAAAATAACCCAGCTGTTTAAAGAACATGCTGTATTATAAGCAATACATTAGCACTGAAAATGAACTCATCACAAGTGAATGTCTTTACAGCCCAATATTGTGGATTCTAGCTTATGTAGAATATATTTATTTAAGAAAATAATAATAATAACACCAGAACAGGATTCCTACAGCAACGTTTCTCCTTTTTGTGCAGACACAGCATGACAGCCTGTAAAAAGCCCTTCAACTGCTTCTGTGACCCCAGAGGCTTAAAGTAGTGCAAAGGCAACCTTAAGTCCCGCCCCATCGGCCCATCCGAGGAACGTCACAAATGATTAGAGTCCAGCCCGGAAAGATTATACCCTATTAGCACAGAGACAGATGACCAGTGGTAACCTCACTACTGCTTTCAATTTAAGGACACTGTATTTGGGGCTTTCATTCAATTTCATGTATATTTTTTACAATAATCTTTGCTTCTTTGTTGTCATCCTTCTATGGTTTTATTACCCCAGCACATCACTTGAAAACTATCAACCTTCTCCACTGCTATAAAAAGCATCTCTTCATCACTTGTCGTTACTAGGGAACAACATTTCAGCCACCGACACGCTACGGCTCTCACAATCATGCACAAACCACTGATGGTGGTGTCATTGATAAAATAAATCACACAAGCTGTCGGAAATGCACCGTGCTTTAACTGGTGAAAAGACGCAAAATTCAAGAGAGAGTAAACGCAGTACAGTTCGGTGAAAGGCTGGTGGGAGGCAAATCAGACAGCATTGTACAGCAGATGGGTCAAAGCAGCTGTGGTCTAGGAAGGCAGCACTCACAAAGGCGTCAGAGGCGGCCCGGCGAGCCAGAGTGGTGTGTCTGTGTGTGTAGGTGTGGAGTGACTCAAAAGCCCTTAGGCAGGATATCGCATCACCTCATCACTGCAATCTACCGATTACCTTCCCCTCCGCTGTTAAGCTGAGGTAAGCAATAGGAGAAGCGTTTGGGCCAAGCTTGAGCCTGAGTGGCCACCGTATCACACCACTATCAGCGCGACAGACGTTAGGCAGACGCTCACCACACCCACTCTGACTCCCTCCCTCCCTCCCTCCCTCCCTCCCTCCCTCCCTCCCTCCCTCCCTCCCTCCCTCCCTCCCTCCCTCCCTCCCTCCCTCCCTCCCTCCCTCCCTCCCTCCCTCCCTCCCTCCCTCCCTCCCTCCCTCCCTCCCTCCCTCCCTCCCTCCCTCCCTCCCTCCCTCCCTCCCTCCCTCCCTCCCTCCCTCCCTCCCTCCCTCCCTCCCTCCCTCCCTCCCTCCCTCCCTCCCTCCCTCCCTCCCTCCCTCCCTCCCTCCCTCCCTCCCTCCCTCCCTCCCTCCCTCCCTCCCTCCCTCCCTCCCTCCCTCCCTCCCTCCCTCCCTCCCTCCCTCCCTCCCTCCCTCCCTCCCTCCCTCCCTCCCTCCCTCCCTCCCTCCCTCCCTCCCTCCCTCCCTCCCTCCCTCCCTCCCTCCCTCCCTCCCTCCCTCCCTCCCTCCCTCCCTCCCTCCCTCCCTCCCTCCCTCCCTCCCTCCCTCCCTCCCTCCCTCCCTCCCTCCCTCCCTCCCTCCCTCCCTCCCTCCCTCCCTCCCTCCCTCCCTCCCTCCCTCCCTCCCTCCCTCCCTCCCTCCCTCCCTCCCTCCCTCCCTCCCTCCCTCCCTCCCTCCCTCCCTCCCTCCCTCCCTCCCTCCCTCCCTCCCTCCCTCCCTCCCTCCCTCCCTCCCTCCCTCCCTCCCTCCCTCCCTCCCTCCCTCCCTCCCTCCCTCCCTCCCTCCCTCCCTCCCTCCCTCCCTCCCTCCCTCCCTCCCTCCCTCCCTCCCTCCCTCCCTCCCTCCCTCCCTCCCTCCCTCCCTCCCTCCCTCCCTCCCTCCCTCCCTCCCTCCCTCCCTCCCTCCCTCCCTCCCTCCCTCCCTCCCTCCCTCCCTCCCTCCCTCCCTCCCTCCCTCCCTCCCTCCCTCCCTCCCTCCCTCCCTCCCTCCCTCCCTCCCTCCCTCCCTCCCTCCCTCCCTCCCTCCCTCCCTCCCTCCCTCCCTCCCTCCCTCCCTCCCTCCCTCCCTCCCTCCCTCCCTCCCTCCCTCCCTCCCTCCCTCCCTCCCTCCCTCCCTCCCTCCCTCCCTCCCTCCCTCCCTCCATGCACCCACCCACTCATACATACACACACACATATACAGGCTCCTTTCTCTTTTCACCTGACTTCATCACCTATTTCTACTTCTGCTCTTCTTATAACCTTCACATTATGTTCATTTATATATTATATATTTTTTAACCACATATTATTTAACTGTTTGTACAATAGACTGACTTTATATCTTCACATTTACATGTGGCTACTCCCTGCCGGATTTGACTACCAAATTAGGTGTTAAGGTGGATTCGACAATGGAAATATTATTCATAGTGTGACAATGTTAACTACATTACCATTACTGACCAGTACAGGATGTACTACATGCTGAACCAGCATAGAGACACTCATCTGCAGCTGCATGGTATGTAGGACTGAAAGCACCCAGGGCAGCTGACCTTACTGATTACACTTCGAGAGAACGGTATGTAGGCTGTGTGTAAAATGTTGCCTTTCACCAACACAATATGCCCTGTTACAGTCATTCATCACAAATGAAATGAAATCCTATGGTTAAAGTCCTGCTGCCACTAGACTTTGTTGCTGATCAATTCTGACTGCCTATACTAGCCATCATTAACTATGCAACACCTGCAACACTGTACCTGGCAAAAGTTAATATTCATGAGCCGACCAAACCCCCACCCCCACCTCCCGGCCCCCTGCTTGGCTTGTGGTCGTTCGTCACATAGCAACCATGCGGCGCAGCAGCAGCAGCTGTTGCTGAAAGCCTGCAGAACAAACCTTGAAACCAAAACCCTTTCTCCGCCTCTCACAGTGGCGCATTCAATTGTGTTCCATTACTGCTGTAAAACGCAGCCTTGGCAGATGCGTGTCGACGCCTGTAAAATCGCCTTGTAAGCCGGTGCTGGCGGCGGTGTCGCTTACAGCAGAGCACGGCGTGTTCTCCCGTTTGCCGGTAGGCCGCAGGACTTTCAGCACCACCTCTCTGTTGGACAGCTCCGGCCAATCAGCCGCGTTTTACACGAGGCGCGTCATCCTGCTCTTCCTCCCCCATCCTCCATCACTGAGGCATGGCGGAGGAACTGGAGGACATACTGTAGCAGGGAGAATGCAGAGTATTTGGGCATTATGGGAAATAAAATCCCCGAGGGTTTTTGCGCATTTAAAGTGAATACAGCGCAGCAGCTTATTGTGTAGAAAAAGACACACACAGCGTTGAAGGACGTGTGCGTTATAGTGGTTGCGATGAATGACGTGCGGCCGGTTGCTACGCACAATGTCACACGACCTTAGCATCAGGCCGGCCTCTGTTACATACGTTTGGCATTAAAGTCAGACAGGCATTTCCTTTTAGTACTTAAATTTGAATGAATTCATGAATGGATGAAAAATACAGTTTGAATCTGACTGCGAAAATGAACAAGTTCAGCCGCATGTTTGAACACTCAGGAGCCGATAAGAGGATGAACCAAGTAGAAATCGTTGCAAAATGTAGCTCCTCCAAAAAACGCTGGGCGTCATACATACAATTCATATGGCTTTTTCTCGTCTGCATCGTTTCGCAAATAAACTGTATTATTATATGAAATATGCACATGCACCAACAGCAGGACATTAGTACACGGAGGACCATCTCCGCCGACACCGCAGCCCTCGGTAAATAAAGCAAAGAAGCCGGTAATGAATGGCCCACAATGCGTCTAACTCCCTGGGACAGGTGCATCGCCCTTAAGCCGTAAACCAGCGCTCAATCCAGGAAGAGGATTGCATATAAAATATATATATATATTCACTCACCTAATATAATCCAGAGCGACCCAGAGACCAAAACGAATGCGAGCATTTCTTTATCATTGAGTCAGATGTCCCGGTGCAGGAGCGGCTCACAACCGCAGCATCTACTGCAGCAAGTTGCCGGCAATCCGGGAGATTAAGGGATGGAGGGAGGGAGGGAGGCAGAAGAGATGGAAGGAGGGGGGTGACACTGTATCTGCGACCACACACCACAGAGGGAGACCTATCTGAGTGGGGGCTGGCGGCGTCCTGCCGGGTTTAAATGTGCAGCTTTCGCCTGAAAAACATACGGAATGTGTTAACTAAAGAAACAGCCCTCTGAGGGGGGTCACTGAAGCATCCGCCATTCCACCTTCACCTAGTTGGCTGCTGACAGGCGACGGTGCACTGACCCACCAAGGTTATTGGGAATGATTATACATTGCTATTATAATTGATGTCATTTTTATTTGTAAACGTTTTATCAGAAAATTCCCAAGTGATTGTCCTTGGTATATTATCCTTAGAATATTTTTTTACACTGCATGATTATCAAAATAATGATAATAAAAAACCTTAACATAAGGTGAGGTGGCCCTTTAGAACATCACAATACAGCCTACACGTTACAGAGTTGACACAGGGTAATTTTGCATGAAGATCACGTGGTACAACAGGACACGCCCAATGAACTCGAGTAACCTTGAGATGGGCTGATAAGTGTCGGAGCGGATGAGGAGGGGAAGCTGACGTATAGGGACGTAGAAATTATACTGTATATAGGTATATTCTACAGTCTTACCCTTACATTTGTTACATTTCTTTTTTTTTTTGGACTTCGGTTGATTTTAACACGTTTTACAGTTCTGTAATAATGAATGACACGGATGTTTTCAGTCCAGCAATTCAAAGCAATAACGCAAGGTACAAATTTGACTTTCAAACATGCTCAAAATATCTTCACAAGAGCAACGCAACACAAACCTGGAAACACCGCTGCGCAGGTCTGTGTCTATGAAAAACAACATAAAACTGGGCATTCACCGTGATCGTCGAAGTTATATCGCAACTCTGTCACATTATATTTTGTTTTCTTTATTTTGAAAGTATATATTTTGACCTCTAACAACAGGGCCATGAAGTAAGTACATTTAAAAAAAATCAGTAGTTGCTAAAACGATCGTGCCACACCTCATTATCTTGCCCCAGTTTTGTTTGAATTTATATTACATTTAATGAACATTGATAATAATAGAAAAAAGGTCATGTCTACAGTTTTAATTGAAACTGAACACACTGTATTTTAAGAGAGGGCTCCACTAATTCTGCTGACATTCAACTTAATTTAAATTAGGCATTTAAAAAAATGTAAAGGTGTTCACCTTAAACGACCAGCTCCTCTTTGACGTCCTTAGACGTCAACTGCAGCCTGTAGACATAAAAATAGTCAACTTCTTTAGGTTTAACTGGTAAATGGAGGTTGTTCTTTAATCTTGCTTTGATCTAGTGTACCTGTGATGGCCTTTGATTGTCTTTTGTTCCACTAAAAACAAAAATGCATTAGAGCACTGTGGCTTCAACATTCTTACCTGGAGAACATCAACTTACCTTTATATCTTACAGAGCAGAGCGATCTAGAACCAACGGTTTCCAAATGATCTTAGCATCACTTTCTGTACATTCTTCTTCTGGTCCTTCTTGTACCTGGGATGTACACACTTAAAAACACAATTTCTTTTTTGGATTATTTTGGTGCTAACTCGTTTTAGACTGATATGATGCTACTCACATAGTTTGTTTTGATGGGTTTGAAGTCAGAAAAACAAGAAACACATAATAAGACATTTTCCCTAAAATGACGTAGGTACTTCTCTAAATTCAAAAAACAAAACACAGTCTTTTTCAAAACTAGACAAATTGCAAATAAAAAAAAAGTTTCTGCTGACAAGATAATGTTTATATTAGAGATAAAAAAAGCCAACAATAGTTATCCAAAAAGCTAGAAATGAGTCATTACATACAAGAATTAGAACCAGTAGGGGCTACAAGTGTAGCGTTGATAAAGACTACCGACCCAAAGTGTTGGACAGTTGCTGTTGAAATACACAAAGAATGTCAAAGTATATACATGTGATAATTAATTTACATTGGTAGACTAAAAACAGTGGTAAAATGTGTATACACAGTCGAAAGTCCAAAGGCTTATTATAAATAATAACACTATTTTCCTCTAGGCAAAAAACAAGGGATTTGATTTGATCCACGTGTCAAACTCAAAACTAGCCCACGGTGTAATTATATTTGGCCCGCGAGATCATATCAAATGTGTACTAGAGTGGGCCCACCAGTATATAGCACCTATATACTGACTGGATTTGTAGTATAAGCGGTGTATGAGCTATGTTATAGCGCATCATTTTTAAAAAAAAAATTAAATTTTGGCCTGTGAAGAAAAGATTGACATTAAAAAGGATCTCGAAAAAATGATTTCAAATTTAATTTCTGTGTTGTGTTTATAATGTAAAGCTTTGGTTGTTCCAGATTGAGTGTTTACACAAAACTAAAGTTTGTTTCCATATGAAACAATTCTACATTACAGATCTGGAGAGACAGGAAAACATGCCAATTCTACATTACAGATCTGGAGAGACGGGAAAACATGCACAACTGCCATCACTTTTTCAATAAATATTAAGTTTGGATGGTGACCTGGTCCCAGTTTTTAATTTTGGCCCACTGTGAGTTTGAGTTTGACACCCCTGGTCCAGAGAAAGAGGGGAAACAACAACACCTTGTCTTCTGTCAAACCCTGACGTTTCCGTCTTATTCTTTAAGGTAGCAAGTAGTGAAAACTTTCAAATCTTTAGGTGTACGTAGATTAGACAAAAAAAAAAAAAAATAGAGTAGAGCCGACCACCTGGCTAATATTGTACTAGCCTCAAGCCCCGCACGAACAAGGCATGGACTCCACTAGATCTTTGGAGGTGTTCAGGAAGATCCACAGTAACCTGCGTTTTCCATTGGATTTGCTGTCAAGCACAAATGTGAACAAATGACTGGTTGACCTTGGAGGGCCAATCAAGATCTATAATTCTCAGTGGAGTTGTGCTCAGTGATCAGCCCAGTGCATTATCCTGCAAAAAAAAAAACAGAACAAAAAACAGCTAAATGGGAGATGATGTAACAAAATGTAACAACACTTAATCCTCCATTATGACATGACAAAATCTTGGGTAATGGGTAAAATGCAGCGATCACATTTGGTTGCGTAAAATGTCGTGCTGCGTCACAGTGACAACTACTTCACTTTCATCCAATTTTCCTACGTCTAATGGAGTACTCTATGGTACCGTGTTGCCTTCAGGTAAGAAGTCATATTTGGTTTGTCACATTTTGACAATGCAACTCTTTTTGCAGACTTTTTCGGAGTCAACGCCCTAATTTTGTGATCGGTTAAACTAATTGAAGAACCAATAACATCAATTTAACAATGTCTCTCAGGGAATCTGTTGTCGAAAACTGCTAATGTTACCTTGAATAACAATGACATAATGGTATTTTGGTGTGTATTTAGGTTTATATAAAGATAAATATTTGCTGTGGGGCTAATAGTTGTCCTGTTGGGCACATTTCAAAACAGGTAATTACCTCTTTTTTTTCCTCCCGCTTTTCACATAGAACATTCGGGAGCGAGCCTGTACAGCTTCCACCACGTTGGGAAAACGAGAGGATATTCCCCTACAAATCCAGATTTCTACCTCAGATGGGAAAACCCACAGGTTGACGGCGGGTAAAAAACTCCACAGGAAAACTCCCTTACACTTCTCTTAGCCAGGCACGCGCTCCGCGAGGGGACGCGGCACCGCGCATCGGGAAGCCCCATAAATAGACCGATGACGCGGCGCACAGCAGTTTTCCCACGTTCATTTGTCGTTTGTAGACTGTCCAAACTAATATTCATGACGTTTCTGACGTTTCGCTGTTCCAACCAAACAAAACCATCCCTGCTGTGTGTGTGTTTGTATATATATACATATATATATATATATATATATACCCTTTATGTTTATCCTCCAATTGAACCACGTGTGCAATTGCTGTGATATCAAGCCAATTGTCTATTCAGGGATGTATTATCAAAGAGCACCGTGTTCTAATGACGTCACCAGGTGGCGGGAAAAAGCCAAAGTGCGGAGTTATTCCTTGCCCTGTATCGTGGTACTGTTGTTGCTGTATATAAAACGACCAAATTCCTAACTTCGCTCATCCTCACTCAACACGTTATACTTTTAAAACACGGAAATGGTCATGTACGCTCTAAGTTTCTGTTGCTGGTGCGAAACGCGATGCTGTGCTACCTTCTGTGTACTTCACCAATGCAAACGTGTAATGATAATAATACAAACAACAATAAAAACTCCACCCTTGCTGCAGCTGCTGTGGTGGCTCTTGTGTATTTTTCTGGTGATGTTCACTTCACTCATGTGACCTACTTTTGCAGTCTACCCAACACCGCCTTCTATCGGTGACTGAAAATTACTGCGCCATTTCTTGTAAATGCTCCATTTCTCTGATAAGTTTCATTTTATATCAAAGGGCAGGTCCGGTGCAGGGTGATCGTGCCTGGCTCTGAGCGCAGCAAGAATGCGAGACGATTGCCAGCGTGTGACAGTGTGTGACTGCTCTCCATTTATATGCAAATTAATGTTTAAACAAACAAACAAAAAACTAAACTCGTTCACATTAAAACGATATAATAATAATAATAATTGTGCACAAATATTTCCACTTTATAATCAGTATCTCGTTATTCTAATTCAAAACCTCACAAACACAGCATGAGCAATGTGAGACATATCCGGCAATTTCTGCGGTGTGGATGTATGATATGCACAATAAAAACAAAGCGAACTTAAAGCGTAAGAGTCAGGGTCGTCTACGTGCACCAAACACTTGTATACAACCTGTATTGACATTAACTTCCTCCCTGCTCTCAGCAACGTGACTTCTCGGAAATGCTCCTCTTGCAGTAAAGCGGCACAGATGCGCATGTGCGCCGCACACTGTAAAAAATAATAAGATTTTAAACACTGTTTAAAATCTTATTATTTTTACTTCTAGGCATTTTTTGGGACAAAACAACAAACTGTCATGACTAAAACTGTATTGTTTGAGAACCTGGGAGTTACTTTAGTGTAGGTCAAGGATGTTATTGTGCACAACGCTGCGTCCGCGTGCACTTTTTACAGTGTTACGCGCCCCGACAACGCTCCACCCGGGGAAAACCCGCCGTAGAAAACAGTATAAAAACAGAGCTGCGTAGATATCACTTCAGTCTTCAAATAGACAGACCAAAGACCGAGAGAGGAATACATCAAACCCCTTTGATTACCTTCTGTGCCGATTCTCCAAAGGACAGAAAACCAAGCATGTAAGTGCCTGGATAATAACTATTATTATTATTATTACTACTATTATTATAAAGCTACTTGTGTTGCATTACTAAGAAGTATCGATTTGTTTTTTTATTGTAAATTATTTTTTTGTAATTTTTTGATCCATAGGTCAAAAAAAACACATTTGATCCATAGGTTTATTACTTCACATGCGGATGCACACCATGCTTAAAACTTAGTGCGCAGTGATCGTGTTATGTATGGATGTGGAGGGCGGCACAGACTACACAGACACAGACACAATTGCATTACGGAGACTGTTATTTTAAAGAAAATGCGCGCGCTGCGTTTTAATAACGCAGCGGTGTCTTCTCCGAGCGCGTTGGAGACTTTAGCTGAAAATGTCTCGAATCTGACGAACGGTTAAGGTTCTTTTGTTTTGTATTATTCAAGCCTCCCTCACTGTTTGCAGTTAGTTGTTAACTGCCTCAGTTGTCATGATGCCACACGCCTCCCTGCACGCACACACACACACACACACACACTCACACTCACATTCCCCGTTTGTCTAAACCGTTTCCTTCACTCCTCCGACTGTTTAGACAAACATGCCTGTAACAAGAATGAGGATGAGGCCATGGCTGGAGAAGATGATCGACTCCAAATGCATCAGTGGTCTGACATGGATGGACAAGGTGAGATTATCATTTACACAAAATAATAATAATAATAAAAACACACCGCTCAGAACACGCAGTTAAAGTCAGTTTCATGCATGATTTCTCAAACTTTTTTTTTTTTAATTTTCCAGGAGAGGACCATGTTCTCCATCCCATGGAAGCATGCAGCTCGACACGGCTGGGAGATGGACAAAGATGCCTGTCTTTTCAAAAAGTGGGCCATTCACACAGGTGAGACGTCTACACGCACACAGCTGCAAATAAGAACTATTCCTCTGTTTTGGATTGAAATGTTTTAGTATTTAGCAACTAAAAGAAAATCCCTCACTCAGGAAAATACATTGAGGGTCAGGCCTGCGACCCCAAGACATGGAAAGCCAACTTCCGCTGCGCAATGAACTCGCTACCTGACATTGAGGAGGTGAAAGACAAGAGCGTCAACAAAGGCCAACAAGCCATGCGTATCTTCAGGATGCTGCCTGTTTCTGGGAAATCTCGAGGTGAGGAAAAGAGGAGAGAGGAGTTTCATTTCCATGGCCTTTTATATCGTTTCCCACGTGAAGTGCACTTGACGTTACAATTAAAAAAAACGTCTGCATGTCTTTTTCACAGATAGACGAAGAAAAGCAAAGGTAAAGCTGAGCAAGAAGGTAAATACTTCAGATGAAGCCAGCATTCATTCGGTGGCCGTGTTGCACAGTCGCCAGTTGTTTTTGTTGAGGAAACTTCCTGAATCTCCACCGTCATTGTTCTCTGCAGAACTCCACTGACAAGACGGAGGAAGACACAGACTACAGAGTCACCTAGTCCCCATGGAGGCCGTCGTCACCCGAAGTGCCTGC
>NC_024325.1:1178995-1230766 GCF_000523025.1 Cynoglossus semilaevis | reverse complement strand
AGCCAGCATTCGATGTGAAGGACATGTTGCAAAGACATACCATCGAAGTCGGGCCGTGGAACGGAGGTGCAGAGAAACTGTCTACTAGTCTACTTTTTCCACATCTCAGTTCAAATGCTGTGCATGTAGATGCCTCGCCTGATGCTAATCACTGTCCTGCTAATGTCTCTCGCAGATATGGAGTACGATTCGGATGACATAACGACCAATAACTTTGAAGTATTGGCCCCCTACTGCAATCGGTTTCAACTCTCACCACCCCACAGACATGGTAAGAAAACAACACTTATGCACTATAATATCTAAGTCTAACTCCACGGTCCATCACACTCATGTCCCCCGTGTCTCCTCTTCTCTCTCTTCCATATGACCTTCCAGATTATTCCGAAAACATTCTTGAGGTAAGAATCTTTTTTTTTTCCTCTCAACAGCAGGTGCCTGCATGAGTTATCTATGACTAATTATGAAGGATCGCGAATGACAGGATTGGACACTAATGAAATGGCCGTTCTCTTTATCTTGCAGAATTTCCAACACTATTTGGATCAGCAAGACATGAGTTTAAGCAGCCTGTTTACCGACCAGTCTTCATCAGGTAAGCGTCGCCTCCTTGGTGATCAGAATTTACCGTTTTAAACAAGAGGAACTCAGGGAATGCTGTGGACGTTAGCTTTGGAATTGACAGGATTAAGGACATTTTTAAGTTGGTAGTAAACAATGGCTTTTGTAGGTATGCGAGTTTAAAGTTCACGACTTTCCAATCGACCAGATTAGATTATAATATGTGTATACCAAGAGTGAAGTTGTCCTGCAGTTCCTAACCCCACATCCCCTCCGTTTGTTCACAGATGAAACAGACGAAAATGCCAACTACACAATTTTGGACAATGTTCAACCAAGTCTCACAGTAAACCCCTGGTCAGACATTTTCTAGCTGTGTGCTATCAGTACACAGCAGTGCTTTTAGCACTTCGGACTTAAAAAAAAAAAAAGCTGCTCCTGTCTGTTGTATCCTCTCATCACCTCATTCCACCGGCGTGTAGGAATTAGCATCCGGCTCGACCGCAGGTGGCACCAGTTCCAGAATCCTTCCTCATCTCACCCCTCCTTGACATGAAGTTTTGATGGCGAAAGGGATCGCCGCTCCGTGCCTTATTCAAGCTCTTTGAGATGTTCTACAGTAACAGAAGCGGGTGACCCTCAATCAGGGTTGATTGTACACATTTGTACATGTTGTCAATATAAATCACGTCTTTTTCCGTTTTCAGCAAATAGGCTATGTTTAGTTAGATTTCATTAACATACAGCATATACTTATCAGCCACTTGTAATGTCACCTCTCCCTAAATTTGCACTTAGTTTGCTTACGGCAATGGAACTATTTGTAAATAATGTTGTTGTTGTTGTTTTTTTGAGTTGTCATAAATAAAGTTTATTATCTCAATGAGAACGACGCCTTGAATGATGTTATTCAATACAGCTGTTTGGGGGTTCAATCACTGACACAAACAACACGATTAGTTCAGGTCAAAAATGTTTTTGGAAGGTGTAAAAATAACTTATTTAACTTTTTTGAATGTTACATTAGAACTAGAAACAGTATATTTTAGTATTAGATCAACTTGTGAAACCAGGTCCTTTTGATCATTATTTACTGCAGTAATAGTAATAGTTATGAGGAAATACTATATGTGAACAATTAACCCGGCTGTTTTCCCAGTTTAGTATCAGATGCGGGATTTTTTTTAACAATACGATATTTGTGCAGTAAAAAAAAAGTCTGAAATGCACTCCATGATAATTACGTATTTCAAATGTAAAATGAGTTTAAGAAAAAAAAAATTTTTAAACTTAGTAATCAAGGTTAAAGCTCAAGTGTTTATCGGGTTTTACATTTTTGAACTTTTAGTTATTTTGGCTACCATCAAAGCTATTCCTGGAACAAACTTTAATTTTCCTTGCGTCGTCTTTGTGATGATACGGTTTTACTGCTATGGTTTATATCAAGCGTCCATAAAATCCCATTATGGTCCTTGGTTATTTACTGTACAAAGTACAGGTGTATGTGATGATGCAACTTTTTGCACACTAACAAGTTGTACAATCAATGATAACTTACGTAGCTTGTTTGTATACGCTATGAATAAAACCATAAAGTTCCTTATAAAGGAAACAAATATGTGCATTGTGTCAATGTTGTAAAATCAATTTTTATGTGAAGTAACTCACACTTGTGGAAAAAAAAAATACAGATTGCCAGTTTTGTAAAGGGCAAAAGATTTGAATACTTGACTCGCTGATAAAGATCTCGGTCAAAACAACAGTACAGTGTGTAAATCAGGTTACAGAAACTCAGAAAAAGTTTTCTGAAGATTTTATTAACCATTTGTTCAGTTAGTACCATTAAATGTGTTAGTCTAATTAACAGTTTTAAAAAACAATGACAAGACCTGGGAAAGATGTGGCAATCAGGAAAAGACCACAATTGGAACGGGGGTGTCAAACTCATTTTCACCGAGGGCCACATCAGCAATACAGTTCCCCTTGAAGGGCTGGTTGTAAAGGGAAGACTGTATAGATCAGGGGTTCCCAACCCCTGGTTGGTGGACCAGAATGAGTCCATAGGTCATTTGGTACTGAGGTTCCCAACCCCTGGTTGGTGGACCAGAACGAGTGCATAGGTCATTTGGTACTGAGGCGCATTTTTTACTAATTTACTTCATTCAAAGAAAATCCTGTCCGATCCATTTACTTTCTTTATTTAAAGATAATCTGGCAATATTTTAAATAATAGGTCATTCAGACTCTGATACAAACAGAATAGAGTCTAAAAGATGTTTTATTTTGAAAATGTAAAAATGTGAAATTTTGTTAAAACAAGGTTGAAAATGTAAAAATGTGAAATTTTGTAAAAACAAAAAAGTTTGGGGACCGCGGGTATAGATGTAACTTATAACAGACTAATACATGTTTCTACAATTGATTATTATTTGATTGATTTTAAAATGTTCTAATTACTTAGGTCAAGAAACTCTGCTGCATGGACCACACAAAACGGCCTGGCGGGCCACATTTGGCCCCCGGGCCTTGAGTTTGACATGTATGGTTCAGAACCATCTATCATTTTATGGACAGACATTCTGCTTCAATTCTTTAAAAGAAGAAAAAAAGTCAGTAGAGTTTTCTAGAAGGAATTCCTTGTTTTGGCACAGTGTTGTTGACTCATCACACCAAGGTATCTTGGGTGCTTTCCACTGGCAAGTGTAAACACTTTGACAGACATGCTCATTTTAACAACGCAACATCCTTCGGTCGAAAACTTTGTAGCAGCAGTGGATATTGTGAAAAGACCGAAAATTGTCGAATAGAAATGACTTCCCCTACAGCTGTCAGCGAGGCACGGCCAGCCGGTTCATCAAACTGACGTGGTATTTCCCCTGTTTTTTTTCACTTAACAGCGTGGTTAAAAGTGTTATTGCTGTGACCATCGCAATACAGGAGGTTATTTAAAAAATATCCCTTCTTCACCCTGAACGACAGAAAAAGTGCATTCGAATAAACCTGTTTTTGCTAAGATGTAACTGTAACACAATTGCATTAGGGTTGCACTGAATGGTGGGAAAATAAGGAGTTCTGGCATGAATAGTATTTACTCTCCTAACCATGACGAGAAGCACGTTTATCTGGTACAATGAATGGGTTTTTTTTTTCCCCGTTGTAACCCGTGGAGGCACAGCCAACCAATCTGTCGCTACTGCTTCTGATTGACAAGAAAGTGCGACGGCGATGGCATATGTGCCTGTGTGGCATTTCTCAGGATACTACGGTATCCTCCCATAATGAAATACATGGACCAGAGAATGCCGATCTGACAACCAAATCTGACCACAGGTATGATCAGTATGTGAGTGTTGTCTTTTGTGTATATCTGATAACCGACAGGTAAAACTGTCTAGATATGTCCAATCTTGTTCTAACCAAACAAGAGCACGCATTTCGACCAATCGGTTGTCTTATACCAAATAAAGCATGTTATTAATAATAATAATAATAATAATAATAATAATAATAATAAATAAATACCTCAAGGTTAAAATCATTATTGACATATGATCACAGGCTAGATGTGATGGGTTCATGGGCCAGAGGTTTGCCACCCTCAGTCGAGAGTGTACCTCATCCATTGAAAGCTGGGACTGGCTCCAACTCCCAAACGATCCTGCAAAAAATTAGACGGTAAAAAAAAAAATTAATGATCAATCAATGAATGAATACGGATTTTCTCTTTTTCTCATTCATTTTTATGTATAAGTATGACCATGCAAAGGACTGTCCACGGTGATATTTGAAATTCCTGGAAAGACTTATCTCCAGCTCCATTTGACATGCTATAAAACCTCAATTTTCTTAGTTTTTGTTGGATGACAAATGTAGACAATGGTTAATGTGGCGTTGAGGAAATCTGCAGCGCTGACTCATTTCTAGTACACACTTGTGCAATCACACCGTGAATGAAAAATATACAGACACACAGCACAACCCTGGGGCTCCCTGTGCACATCGATATATATTTGGTTAAATGCGGTAACTAACTCTATACGGAGCAAACAACAGATACATGGATTTTAAGGTTTGAGCCATTCGCAGTATTGTTCCCCAAAAACTGGGTTTGCGATTTTTTTTTTTTGGGTCGCTTCACGTCATTTTTCCCAGGAGTTCACAATCATCGCAACAGCTGTCTGCCTCCAACGTCAAAATGGCTGCCCGTTTAAAAGCTCCCCCTGTGGTTTTTTTTCTGGTTTTTTTTTTTTTTTTGGGTCCCTTCACGTCCTGTTTCCCCGGAGTTCCCAATCATCGCAACAGCTGTCTGCCCCCCACGTCAAAATGGCTGCCAGTTTAAAAGCTCCCCCTGTGGTTTTTTTTCTGGTTTTTTTTTTTTTTTTGGGTCGCTTCACGTCATGTTTCCCAGGAGTTCACAATCATCGCAACAGCTGTCTGCCTCCAACGTCAAAATGGCTGCCAGTTTAAAAGCTCCACCTGTGGTTATGTCTCTGGTTTTTTTTTTTTTTTAAATAGTGTATAATTAACAATAGCCTTTGTATTTAATGTTAGCATCCTGTCCTGTCTTTGTTTTTGTAATTAATTTATTGACTATTTTGTTTTTCCGATTTTGCTGGTTCAATTGCTGTTTTTTGTTGTTTCAAACTTGTTGTTCAGATATCACTCGGTCAACAATAAAATATCCTCATTAATGTTCAACAATGCTCAATTTCGTGATTTACGAATACTGTCGATTGACTTGCGTCCAGAAGGTTTGCAACTTTTAAGCAATGGGTCCTGTAAACCATGGGTCCCCAGAAAATAGTTTTTTTCTGGGGACCCATGATTCACAGTCATGGGTCTACGTTTGAATGATTTCTCAAGTACCCATTCAGTTGATACCATCACTGTGTCATATGGTTCTAAAGTGTTTTTTTCCCCCCGCAATCCAGAAAAAATAAATCCTACATGTTGTTACTTTTTTTTCTACAGATTTGAATCCAGATTCTAACTTACAACCTTAACAAGAGAATACATTATAAAGCTTGTATTTCCAATACTAGAAAATAAAATAACAGACAGCTACAGTATACACGTTTAAGACAAGAGGCCAAGAGAGTTTGCATTTACTTCAGTTGTGCTCAGAGTAGCTGTAAAAAAAAAAAAAAAAAAACCAAACCACCAGCGCATTCAATTGTCAGAGAGCCAGTTATTTTCCTCCCCAGACAATGGTGCTCACACGACGGTAGAGCTTCTGAACCAAAATCACACATCGGACAAACTTCTTTCAAAATGACTCCTAGAATTTCTATGTCAAAACTGGACACTTTGATCATCTCTCATAACAGCTCTCAGATATCACTCGGTCAACAATATATATATATATACACACATATATATATACATAGATATATACACACATATATACATAAATATATATATATACATATATATACATATATACATATATATACAAATATATATATACTTCTAATTTTACTCTTTCTCTGCCTGTGGCTTGTGCAAAAACAAAAATATATACACATATATACATAAATATATATATACATATATATATATAATAGCAATTTATAGCAATTTTGCACAAGCCACAGGCAGAGAGAGAGAGAGAAAGTAAAATTAGAAGTGTTAAAAGAAAACACTGGGCTGGTGCAGAGGAGAGAGGCAGCAGAGTTTTTGCAAATCATATGACTTCCAGGAATCACCAGCTCTGCTGTAGTTGTCACAAGCACAGGCTGGATGATGTCATTAGAATCCGTAGCATTCTAGAAGTAGTTGATTGTTGTCCTGGATCACAACTCAGCTAAATCCATGTATTAAAAAACTAGCAGTTAATGCTGGTGGGGGGTGAGGAGTTTCGAGGGCCCCATTATTAAGAGGGGCCCACTAAGAGACCTTAGTGCTTCCCCTACTTGTCAAATGTCATGTTCTACGTTTTCACAAATATGGAAAATGATAGTCAAAAACACCACCAAAATGCATGGTCGCATGTACAATATCATCAAGACATTTTCAACACCCTCACAGCGTGCTGTGTTGCACACCAAGTAAGGAGTCTTTGCCTAGAACATACGTGTCAAACTCAAGGCCCGGGGGCCAAATGCGACCCACCAAGCCGATTTCTGTGGCCCGCAGGAGCTTCACCTGAGAAATAAAAGTTTTTTTATTACCATCTTTTTTTAATTGATTATCTTCAAATAAAGAAAGTAAATGGATATGACTGGAGTTTCTTTAAATGAAGTAAAGAATAATAATATAGTAAAAATTAAGCACATTTTTTAACTATGTCCTACTGCAGCCTGGTACCAAATAACCAATGTTGGGTGAAACGTCCGTCTTACAGGCTGCTTCTAGTGGTTGGTGTGGATTAACTATGTAAGAACCAATCAGAAAGAGAATGAAAAACAACAGGGACCGTTTACAAGACTTGGCCGATTTACTGGAAGGACTAGAACCTTGTCAGCTGCCTGTTTTTTTTAAATCTTTTTTAACCCACACCCACTGAAGCAGGTGACCCAACACTGGCAGATTGGCATGCAGCCTACAAACCACACCAAGTAGCAAAACAAGCCAGTAGAAGAAAAACAAATACTAACCGCAGGAGATGTGACATCATCGTCCTGTGATTGAGAGATTGTGAATGAAATCCTGTGACTTCAGGTAAACTTCAAGTCGACTTCAAGTAAATGCTTTTCCAAAGTGGTGAATTCAAATTGATGAGGGTTACATGTGATTTTGTGTGTTGCTTTTGACTCAAATTACAATCATTTCTGGATAATGAACCATACTCAAACTCAGCTGCAGAAAACATCTCTTACTTGCTGTATATAAAAATACGATTCTTGTTAATGTGTTGTTTTACGTCGCATACTTATTCAAAGTATAAAGGGCCATTTTGCACCGGCAAAATCAAAATTTCGATTAATGAAAACGACTTTACGTCGCATACTTATTCAAAGTATACAATGATGAACAAACGATGAGAATGATGTTGACACAGCTCTGCAGGTCTGCTCTTACAGTATGTTGCTTTTCATCCTGAATGACTCTCGTTTGTGCAAGTGAAGATAGCAGCATGGATGGTGGGGGGGGGACAGGTGACAGACAGAGAAGAACAACAGTGTTCTGTCAGCAAGTGCAAGTGAAGATAGCAGCATGGATGGGGAGTGGGGGGGGGCAGGTGACAGACAGAGAAAAACAAGTGTTCTGAAAACTTCAATGGTGTGATGTTTGCCACATCGGCACCATCCGCATGACAGTCCGCAATGAAATACACATCCTACAGTCGACCGCAATGCTACCCGAATTTGCTGGTTATGCTGTTTGTTAGACAATAATGAACCAGGCTTCCATTTTGTGACTGGAGTTTAATGACTACTGTTGACCAACGAAATGTTGACTGTTGAATTCTACACGTTCAGATCTTTTCAGGATGTTGTTGTGACACTAAATTGTATGTATAATTTGGTATCAATAACTTAGTACAAGGTTTTTCTTAGTATAAGTATTAGTCACGATACATGTAAATACCTTCTGGATTGTATTTATTTTGGATGGATATTTAGATTCGGATTCTATTTATGTGGCAACGTACTTTATATATTTTCTACTATACTGTCATTGATACATATTGTATTTCACTTTAATTCAGCGATCTATTTGTGTCTTGTTTTCAAAGACCACATTTTGTTAATAACTGTCATTTCAGTATTGGCCAAAAATACCCCCCACCCCCATCGCCGAGCAGCCCTGCTCCCACCAGAGTTCCATAGTCACGTAACACCATGCTGAAACACATCCACAAAGTCCCGTCATACAGCTAGCATTCACTCACTCAAGTAACTGTCCCAGAGAAACCACATTCACACGGCAGACATACAGTTAGTTAAGCTACTGAAATAGGCACGGCTACCACAGATCATGTCGCAGCTGTTTTGTCAGGTGTATTTGTTGTAGTGGCTGTTGTTTATTTGGGACTTTACACCGTGACGTGTCCATTCTCACATACAGATGATTTCATGATTTGGACTGTTACAACTGCACAACGTACGTCACGGTGTGTATAGCGCAGGTGCTATATACACAAAGTATTTGAATAATCTAATCTAAAGTACTCCAGGAATTGGCAGCAGCACAGCCAATAATGTCTTTCCATACAGGAAGTATGAAGTATGAAGTGTTACATGAGGGCATCGCAGGGAACATGTTATAATTGTCTGTTTGAAATTGAGTTAGAAGAATATATTTTTATGTATATTTTATCTATTTGAATACAGGGCATTTGAGTATCAGGCCACAAAATCATGTACATGAAGATTTTTCTCATCAACTAGGGTAACTGTTGTTTTTTGTATACATTGAATTGTAGCTTGAATTGTTTATTCATATTATTTGTTATTTTATATTTAAAAAATGCAAAATATAATTTACTATGCATTTTTTAAACGGATTGTCCAGATTGTACTTCTACTACAACAGACGATAGGTTTACTTACTCACCAACAAGGAATCCTCATTCTAACAGGTGTTCTTCAATAAGTTAGTATATATTACAACTATTGTTGATTTTTTTTCTATAAATACTCAAGTAGTCCTTTGTCATACACAGTTTTGCCAATTTAACTGGTAAGAGCTGACTCTGTTTTCTGCAATAGGACACCTTAAGACACCTTCCACTCACTCTTATTCAAACTTCTTCAATCAAACAAAATGTATTGCTGTGTGTTTTTGGAGAAAATATAATTTGACACACAAAAGTTGCATTAGAGGAAACACTCCCCAATGTAGATTGGACTAGACTTTTTCTGGTCTTTTAAGTGTAAAATAGTAGAATATAAAAGTATGCGCTCTCCTTTTAGGAATAATAACAATTTGAAATGTGAAAATAAAGAAATGTTTTCATTTTATGGCCACATCTATGGTCCGTATTTATTAAATAGACAAGGGATATCAACAGCAACACCACAGCCACATGATAAAACGACAGGATATCTGATGAGTCTCCTCCCTACAGTGTGACCTGCTCCAGCGGCGAGCTCGATTTCTTATAAATCACGTGATTAAAAGTCAAGCTTGCAATGTGGTTGCAACATGGATCCAGCAGGTGGGGCTTTTTCACACTACACTGACTGTCCACTAATAGGACAGTTAGTTGAGTTTTTCTCAACACGGGATATGTTTAGTCTTTTCATGTAAGCATTACAGTCAATGAATGTCTACCGGTGAAAACACACAACATGAGTGCCAAGAGACAAAGATTCCTGGACATGATTAGGTTTCCAGTTTAATTTTTAGTTAGCTCTCAACTGCCTATGTGCCAAATAGGTGTGGTTCAAACCATTGTTAGTATTTGTATTAAAGATACTACTGTAAAATTTTTTTAAAAAAAGCACCCTAGTGGTTGGTTCTTTGGCAAGGTCATGTTGTTGACACTTTCCACCTGTACTGGTTATGCCAGTCATCTGGCGTAACAAAAGACTGTTGCCGCCTTTTGTTATCTGTTATTTAAATTCTGTCAGCCCTTGACGGTAAGTGCTTGTAAAAAGCTATCATTTGAAATCATCAACTCCATATCTCTATGTGACAGGTGATGGCGCTGTACTGTATGCGGAGGTCAGAGAAAGATTGTGATATCTTATCAGTTGCTGGTTAGGTTAGGCTCCGTCTTTGAGGCCCTCTAGGAACCGATCTCATTTAAACCTCAGTCCTAGGTGATTTGGACAAACTAACTATTACAGCTATGCCGTATCGTTGTTATCTTAAAGGTGTAGCATAACACTGTACGTAATCATGGGACGCAAATAACTAAACATGGGAAGTACCTGGTGAATAATTAACGACGAAACCACAGCGCTTCCTTTTTTTACATGTATCAAACCAGCATAAGCAGCACAACTTCTCGTTTGTGGTACTTTGGGTTTTGCCGCCATCTACTGGTGTTTTGTTATACCTGTTTTATTTTTCAATTCTTGTGCAAACGGGACACCTAGTGGTGAATTATTTAATTGTCAATTGGATATTCAGAGCAAATCTTTATCAGAAAAAAACCAAAAAAACCAAAAAACAATAATACTAATAATCAAAGTAATAAAAATAATAATCACAGGTTGGTAACTTTACATTTACATGAATGCATTTAGCAGACACTTTTAGCAGACACTTTTATCCAAAGTGATTTACTAGAGGATTTACAATCAAGCTACATAGAGGAACTCTAGAAAGGAAACCACTAATTAGAAAAGCTGCACTTCCAGAGGGTGAAAGTGCAATGGGAGACAAATGCAGAAGGAGAATAATAATTTATAAAAAAAATTAAAAAATAATAATAAATAATTCAGTGAATCTCTGTGTCAAAACAATGAGTCAACAGCAAATCACCATCTATGTTTTCATCACATACAGCAGGGGTCAACAACGTGGTGTCCGTGGGCCCCTAGTAGCCCACGTGGACTACATCAAGGGCCTGCAGGGTATGTTCTAAAAATATAACTAGTCAACAAGAAGGTGAAAAATTGTACCGTTACTGTGCTTTCTGAATCAGTTCCACTTGCGATGATATTCAAATGAACGCAATGACGATGGTAAGAAGAGTGTCTGCTATTGTCTGTCCCAAATTATTGCATTGTTCAGGAAGTGCCCTTGACATACACTATATTACCAAAAGTATTCGCTCACCCATTCAAATGATCAGAATCAAGTGTCCTAATCCATTGGCCTGGCCACAGGTGTATAAAGTGCAAAGAGGTCGCCGACTGTATGCACAGTCAATTGCTACAGAGCTACAAACTTCATGTGACCTTCAGATTAGCCCAAGTACAATACGCAGAGAGCTTCATGGAATGGGTTTCCATGGCCGAGCAGCTGCAGCCAAGCCACACATCACCAAGTGCAATGCAAAGCGTCGGATGCAATGGTGTAAAGCACGCCGCCACTGGCCTCTAGAGCAGTGGAGACGCGTTCTCTGGAGTGATGAATCAAGCTTTTCCATCTGGCAATCTGATGGACGAGTCTGGGTTTGGAGGTTGCCAGGAGAACGGTACATTTCAGACTGCATTGTGCCGACTGTGAAATTTGGTGGAGGAGGAATTATGGTGTGGGGTTGTTTTTCAGGAGCTGGGCTTGGCCCTTTAGTTCCAGTGAAAGGAACTTTGAATGATTCAGGATACCAAAACATTTTGGACAATTCCATGCTCCCAACCTTATGGGAACAGTTTGGAGCGGGCCCCTTCCTCTTCCAGCATGACTGTGCACCAGTGCCATAAAGACATGGATGACAGAGTCTGGTGGAGTCCGGAGTCCTGACCTGAACCTGATAGAACACCTTTGGGATGAATTAGAGCGGAGACTGAGAGCCAGGCCTTCTCGACCAACATCAGTGTGTGACCTCACCAATGCGCTTTTGGAAGAATGGTCAAAAATTCCTATAAACACTCTCCTCAACCTTGTGGACAGTCTTCCCAGAAGAGTTGAAGCTGTAATAGCTGCAAAAGGTGGACCGACATCATATTGAACTCTGGGTTAGGAATGGGATGGCACTTCAGTTCATAGTATGAGTCAAGGCAGGTGAGCCAATACTTTTGGTCATATAGTGTAGTTCTCACTTTCCAAAAGGTTGGTGACCCCTGACTTATTGCACAACACCTCCCTTTCATATCTTTTTTTTCTGCAGGATATTATGTGAAATAATTTGGAATATCTCTGGCACTTTGTTTCCTTTTTCATTGATTTAACCTTTCAAAATATTTTAAATTTTTTTAAATTTATTTCTTTTTTTTACAGGATGCTATTCATCTTTATTTTGCTGTGACTGTGATAATGATTTAAAATTTCACCTCCATTTGATCAAGACTTTTACTAAGATAAGGGTCACCAAAACACTTAAGTACATCAAATTGATATATATTATTTTAACGTATTTGAATTACACATATAATTCCTAGGCAAAATGAGATACACTGTGTGAAAAATTTATAATACATTTATGTTTAAATGATCTGAGAGAAATATAAATGAGTTGGTTAAGTACATTTCTTTTTACTTTTTATGAGTTCTCCTCCCTCCTCCCCTGAAATAGATACTGTATTTCAAGGTTCTCTGAAGACAAAATGACATATCTTTTAAAATGTGTGAACTATTATCATAAGAGCTGTATATACATAAACATTAATTCGAGGCTTCACACAATTGAAACTGTACGTTTTTAACCGGTTATGTCACGGTGGTATAGACTGTAGAGAATGAAATAGTTAGATAAACCAGAGCACCAGTTAAAGCGCCAGCTTTAACAATGATTACCAAATAGCAAAGAAATGAGAAAAGCAAGTCCCAAATTAGTACCTTACAACCGACAAAAAAAAGAAGAAAAAAGAAAATACTCACCTTAGCTTGCGCATCATTTATGTCCGGCTTGTAGTTGTAGATATTCCAACCCGAATTTCTGTCTAAAAAGATGAAACAAACGCTTTGCCTTCGTGCATTTTGTTGCTTCTACTTTCACTTTTATTTCCACCCGCCTTCGGGGCGAAAACACTACGTCACAGTAAGATTTTAAATACGTTAGAGAAATATAACCTATGTTCTTCGTCTCCTTCGCCACGTGTGAATGCATTGATCGACTGTAGTTCACGAAAATGACTGAAATCCTCAGCTATTTTACTCCTCGGAGTCAAATGTCGATTGATTTGGTCTGTATGTTTTTTTTGTACCGGAAATTTCTCTTTAACTCACTTTGAATGTCAACATGTCGGTAAAGCACCTCCCACTGATGACGCTGTGATTAAGGAACCGTCTGTAAAGTTTCTGTTTCACTAACCACAGCAATTTTCATTGCTTATAATAAATAAATCTTACAAACCATTGCTTAAAAAAACCGCTGCGAATGATGATGTCTGTTAAAGCAAACCAATAGATATTGTATCATATCTACGTTCAACTTTTCTTTATACGTACTGTAGTTACTGACGCATGAAACTGAAAACATTCCCAAAATGCCCATTTGAAAAAACTCATTTGAAAGATACGTTAATAGCATGGCAAACTAATGACATTTGTTAAGGTTTTAAAAATAGCGAAGGTCCCTTAGTTCAATAAGAAACGTTATTATATTTCAACATAAATATTATTCAAACATTAATAAAAAATTTGAAACAAGAAACATATATTCACAATATTTCTTTTCCTACATCAAATTGTAAGTCGCGATGGATAAAAGCATCTCCTAAATGTAAATGTAATGTTACATTTTATAATTTGGTCAATTTCACATAAAACCAAAATCGGAAAATGTCAAAGAAGTGTTGTGTGAACAGTATGGATTATTGTATAATGACAATAAATAACACTGTAAAACAGAACATATTTAAAATTGAGTGCCTTTAGTCTGATAGTTTGCTTCATTGTCTTCTTTCTCGGAGTGGGTTGTGTTGCCAACACCTCTCCTGGGGAACATAAAATAAAATATCATATTAAATATTAATATTAAATATGATTATTTTATTCATTTTGAACTAGTAAAACAGTTCATTTTGTGTGTATGTAAGTAGTCGGTGCTTCCATTTACCTGCATATTTGCTGCATTTGTGGTAAAGTCTCTGGTAAAGTCTTTCCAAACGATTCTGGTAACAGGACACACAGAAAAGCTCCACAGATGGCTAACGTTCCCATCAGTATGTATGGCAGTGGTGGAAAATATTGTCCTACAAAGACATGGTAGACATAGTAAGAGGAAACGCACAAACTACCAAACGTCACTGTGATAGTGCAGCACACAAAGCTGAATTACCCAAGTAAATGATGAAGGGAGAGATGATGGTTCCAATTCTGGCAGCCAAAGAGCAACAGCCCATTGCTGTGTTTCTAATAACCGTGGGGAAGAGCTCTGACGTGACGGCGTAAACCACACAAAAGGCTGCCGTGATGCCGAACTTCCCCAGCATCTCAAGACAAACAGCAACAACTGGTAAATCTGTTGAAAAAAAATCATTGTTCAGTCGATTAACCCTAAAACGGCAAACGTATCATGTTTGATACATGAGTTTTACAGCCCTTCACATGAGCAGTGTGACTTTTTTTCCCCCCTGAAAAACCAGATGTATACAATTAGATACATGCAGTACACAGATAATCCAACAGGGGACAGTAATTCACTCATTAGCGGGCCTTCAAGTGACACTACAGGATTACCATGAAACAGGATTTGGACACAGATGCTTTTGATGGCAGAACTTTGCCAAGTTTGAAAAGGTTAAGATGAGAAAAACATTAAAATTTTTACTGAAACAACAATAGGAACAGTTACTGGGTTGATGCAATGTGAAAATATTTACAATTTCATAATCTATGTTTTAGTAAAAACGTGTTGAAAATGACATATGACATAAGGTCATGTAACTAACTAAATCAGTCAATTGTCATTTTATTGTATTTTTTTGCACTACGTATAACATTTTTTAAATTTTAGAGTAAAAAAAATATGTAACTTGCTGTATCATATTATATATTATTTATTATTATATATAATATATTATATATATATAAATATATAATACATACATATAACTCTAAATCAGTCAACTGTCATTTTATTGTTTTTCATGCATTATATATAACATATTTTTATTTTTAAATTACATAATTTGGTACATTTAGAGTAAAAAATTAGATACATAACGTTCTGTATCATATTATATAATAATGTAATAATATTATTATATAATATTAGCCCAAAGGCAAAGCTCACGATTTACCGATCAATCTACATTCCTACTCTCACCTCTCACCGTCATCCCGAATGATGTCACTGATTGAACTTAGATAAGTTTTGTTTTCAATGTCCTTTGCAGACAAACTTCTTGCTTGGTATTTGGCAAGAACATTTACAGATTATTCCTTGATGTTCGGGTGCTTTAGCTCAATGATGAATTGTGTTCACTTAAATTTGTTGGTATATTTCACGCTACAGTCACTAAACAAATTTGGCACACTACCTGATGGAACGAGTTGAACAGAGAGGATCATTACACCTCCAAGCAGGAGAGAGGACGACTGGCACAGACGTCTGGGCAAGCGCTGGAGCAGTAACAGCGCCACGAGATAAGCCGGCACCTCGGCCACGGCAGATAAGAAGGTGTTTATGTATGGGTTTCCATGTAGTTTTGAGGTGTTGAGTATTAATGCGTAGTAACCAATGGTGATGATGACCCTGCAGAGACATTCGGGACAATAAATAAGTAAATCCTACACCGGTAAAACAATGCATCACCTTAACGTGTCAGGCTTTTAAATAAAAATATCATCTGATCTTTTAATAGACCTACCACAGGATGGAACACATTAAGGTCATTAGGAACACATTGCAGTTGCTCAGTATGACAAAAATGTTGTATTTGTCGTCTTTCTTTTCCAATGACACTTCAATCTGTTCAAAAACAAACAGAAAGTGATGCAACACGTCAAGAAGGCGAAGAACGGATTCAGGTTCCTGTTATTTCTTATTTGAAAAAATTATTTGAGATAAGAACATGTTCCTGTTATTTCTTATTTGAAAAAATGATTTGAGATAAGAACACCTCGAGTTACTAGCTCGGTCCTGGCACGAATTGTGCTCGTATCTCGAGGTTCCGCCACATTATTCGTATGTTAAACATCACCGTGTGATCATAAAAAGTTGCCGTCAAACTCACCTCCTCTCGTGTAAATATGGCCTCTGGAGCCTCTATGTGATTCTCTTTGGCAGCACCTCTGAGAATAGCCTCAGCCTCCTCAACTCTCCCCTGTATCAGGAGCCAGCGAGGAGACTCTGGGACAAACCTGAAGAGTCAAACATGTCGTCATTTACTGTCCTTAATTACCAAACTCACTTCGTTGTTTGGATTTAAAGGACGGTTGACATCCTCATTCCTCTGGTGCATTAGTGCTGCCCTTTGATTCGTGTTCCACAGCACTTTTCTGCTTCCACGCTGGCTCTGGATTTTCCAGTCAATCATCCTTATCCTTTTGGCTTCAGCTTCAAGTGCAATGCCAAGTTACAGGTTAAAACTTTAACTCTCGTGTTGTCCTTCGGGTCAAGGCCCAGTGGCTGATAATATACCTTTGTGTGTGTGTGTGTGTGTGTGTGTGTGTGTGTGTGCTCCTCGGATTCTGGGACAAGATGGACAACGGGAGGGTTAGCTTACTATTAACTTGTAGCTCTGGCATTACCACACAATGAGCCACTAAATCTGAAGGGTTCAACCTGCGACTCTGTCAATAACTAACCTGACAATAACACAGTCAGAAATATACAACACAGTATTACCCTTACCACCAAAGAGGGAAGTAGATCAGACCACAGCCTGCCATTGGAATCAATAGCATCCGCCAGTCCCTAAGGAAGTAGGCCACTGCAGGCATTAGCATATAGCCAGTAGCTGAGGCCATAAAAACCCCAAGGGAACAGAACACGATTCTGACTTTAGGACTCAGAATTTCCGTACCTGTAGGTGTGACAAAGCGATTGTTTTCATTGTTCAACCTCAGGTGTTTTGTTCAATTGCCTATCGCCGTAACAGAAATGAATGAAGCGTTACATACCTAACACAAACGCAATGATGTAGTTGGAAAACCCCCCTGCTCCAGCGAAGAAGAAAATGAGACAGAAGACTTCCCAGCTGGGCGAGAAAATCTGGGCTGTGATTGAAACCGTCTGCAGAGCCATCATGGAAAAAAGGCTCAGTTTCCTTCCATACCTGCAAAGACGATACAGTTTACACACACACAGTTATGATAAGACTTTTTTTATTTTAACGGACCTATCAGACATTTGACCTGACACCAGGGCTCCCAACAGCACACCCACGTAGTGGATGGAGGTCGTCAGTGGGATTTTGTATCCGTTGTCGCACACCAGGTCCCACTGCAAATTCAACAAGGGATTCAATAAGAAACGTAAATGATTCAGTGAACAGTACACACCACCGTCATTTTGTTTTGTTTTGTTTTTTATCATTTCAACCAAATAGGAACGTGTCTATTTTACAACAGATCTCACCTCTGTGACGATGGTCGACTGGTAGATTTCTCTGCTGTATGTCCAACCATCCAAACAAGGTTCCAGAGGGATTTCACTGACATTCACATCCACGTGTGGGAACTTATTAGACTGTGAGTAGCCTCTGACAACCTCCAAGCTTAACCTAGAGCAGGAGCTGCGCTTTTCAACCCCATTATTCGTTTCCACGGGAATCGTCACATTCCTCCACTCCTCGCTGATGTTGTAGCTCTCAGGGACGAAGCACTCATGAGACGGCGTGTCGCCTACAAATACGATATAGATGCCGATAAAACCGTTCGGAAGTATGCTGATAGCCAGGGCAAGAAATACCCTCACTTGGAAACGTCCCCAAGATCCAAGAAAAGATGTAATGCTGTCATAGTCTCTGATTTTAGAGCTTTCCATAATCTCTGAAAAGTCTTTTGTATTTCTTAAAATGGAAAATAACAAATACTCTACCCTCTCCTGCAGTGTGACAGCTGTTCTTAACTGCTGAAGGTTAATAATACTCTAGAGAGAAGTTGCTCAGTTATAAAGAAAAAAAGCAGTGCCATTTATGGTCACATGCAAATGAAGCGTGTGCTGGTGACCCTGTGTTACCTTATTTATGATTAGCCATAAAGATTTAACAGGTAATCAAAGTTCATGGAATTTCACAATTTGGATTAAAAAAATAATTATAAAACAAAAAATAAAAAACTTTTACTGTATCAACATTACAAATAAAATAAAATAAAAAATACATTGAATAAAATTACAACATATTGTGATCACATAACTTCACCTCAGAAAACTGCAGCGATGGTTCATATCAACACACATTATGTAACAGTGAGGGTGTGAGTGTACTTCGCTGAAGGCAGTACAAATGCATTTTTCAAGGAATTTTAAGATTAGAGTTTTTTTTATATCAATCAGACCTTTGTCATACGAATAATGAGAACAAAGTGAGGCCATGCATGACAACTCAGTGTGGTCATGTTTTAATCTAATGTTTGTTTATTGTGGGGGGTTTTCTCTCACAAAAAATATATATATTCCAATCTGACCAAAAAATTAAAAGGTGCATTTTGTAACATTTTCAAAATTTTAATAAGGGATGTCCGATCATATCGGCCGACCGATATTTTCCTGACTGGCCTGATATTAGCATCATTATGTAATATCTGCATATATCGGTATCTGAAATGAAGTGTTTGGACAATATCAGCATTTCGGATACTGGCAAAAAGTTCAGACATCCCTAGTTTTAATGTAACTGGTTAACGGAAACGCAATATAAAATAATTTACAGACTGCTCTCCTATTTGCATCAAATGTGAGTCAGAGTTCTATATTGAGTATAGTGAATATACTCAATATAGAACTCTGACTCAAGACCATTCAATTGCAATTTTACCCTTTTTCTAGGAATTCTCAGATTAAAGTTCTACAATCAATTGCCCCCTGTTCCTTTTCTATATCTTTTCCCTCATCATAAAAAAATCACATTGTGTAGAACGACTCCATGTGTTCACATTTTAATTTTTTGACATAAAATCACAGTTCAATCTGACAAACACAAAGTTAAACGTTCATACAAATACTTTAAAAGGTATAACTTGCAATATTTTGAAATAATGTCACCACCAACTTTGTAAAAAAAAAAAGCACTACACACTTATCGTTGACAGGTCTGATTTGAACTCTTGTTGTGATTGCAGGCTGCTTCCATTCTCCACGTATTTCTTCTTCTTTAGCCCACTGCACAGTCTGAAAACATGAGACGCGTCACTTGTACATTTTCACTGACTACTTTCAGTCTCCAGGTCATTTCCCTGATGCTCCATGAAAAAGATAATTGGAAAGATTTAACTCACCCCTGACATTCTTGCATCTGCTCCACTGTTTCTGGAAGATCTTTATTGAGCGTCTCCGGTAGGAACCAGTTAACAATAGAGGAGGCAATGGTCAGACTCCCCATTAGGATATAGGGTAAAGCTTTGTTATAAGTACCTGTAACAAGCAAAAGGTGTAAAAATACAAAAACAAAAACCAACAGTACACCGGACAAACATGGAGTTGGAAAGATAACGTTTAACAAGCTGCATCTTAAGACGCCACCGCACTGCCGTTCCACTCACCTAAATAGATGACGTAAGGAGCTGTGATGCTGCCAATGCGTGCAGCAGAGGAGCACATGCCCATGCCTACGTTCCTGAGGACAGTAGGGTAAAGCTCAGCAGTGTAGATGTACACCATACTGAAGGCCATCGTGAAGCCAAACTTCCCAGTCATTTCCAAGGCTACTGCAACCTGATGAAAGGCTGGGAGGGGGAAAAGACAAAAAATGTGTATACATTTTTTCATTGCTTTCAGAGTATCCTAAGTCTTGTCTTGCTTACCACCAATTTCTGCCAATCACTACATGAACTATAAATACTGAAACCAAACCTCACGGGAACGGAATGATGCATCGTGAATCGCTTACAAAATCGAAACAAATGCATGACAATCCGTATAGTCTGCAATAAAAAAATATGAATCGCGCATCAAGGCGTAAGGAGTGGCCTGCGTTATCTCAAAAAGTCACTAGTCATACCATGAGACTACACACTCCAGTACAGTTGGGGGCAGTATGCACCTGAAAACGTTGGTTATGACCCGCAATTACACCAAGATGTCATGTCCCTATGTAGCCTAAATGACATTCAAGTGTTCAAACAAAATGCGGGAAGAACTTTTTTCACAGATACAAACTATTATTAGTTAAATTGTTTTCATATTCTTTTGTTGTTTAACATATTAACAGTTAGCGGTAAATGAGACCAGACGAGTTTGACTTTTGTTGTGCAGTCAACAGAGAATCTAAAAGGAATTACTTTCAGGGATGAACTGAATGAGCAGCAGAACTCCTCCTCCAAGAACAAGGAATGATGAGAGGAGAGCTCTTCTCGGACATTTCTTCAGCAGCCATGTTGAAACAACATATGCAGGGACCTCTGCTGCAGCTGAGAGAAAACAGTTCATGTAGGGATTCCCGCTCAGGTTGGAAGTGTTCAGGGACAATCCGAAATACCCGACGTTTATTGCCATCCTGGGAAACAGGAAATGTTATTTTTTATATAGGTTTCACTTCATGAGATGCAAATACACACTTCCTACACTCTACCAGTGTTTCATGTTGACCTTACATTACATATCATAAATTAATAACCAAGGAAAAAGAGCAGGGTGCCCACTGAGCGGAGGTAGTGGTTGGATTCCAGGCACTCAATCCCCGAATGCTCATAACAGCAGGTCCAGCAGTTGGTGTGTGAATGGGTGAATGTAACTTGTAAAGTGCTTTGAGTGGCTGCCAAGACTTGACGCTACATAAACGCAGTCCACTTACTACGTGGATCAATAACCGCATCTTCATTGATTAACACAGGATGGCAGTGAGGACTGAGGAAAGGACTACTATCACTCACCACAGCAGAAGACACATCAATGTAATCCATCTGATTTTCTTGGATTTCAGAATGTCGAGCATGGTGTATGTCCTGCTGTTGGATGGCCCCTGCAGCTGAAATCAAAGCAAACCCACTGGCTATGTTTATGTTAAACAGAAAACAAAGGAAAAACATGTTTAGCTTTAGTTGGACGGACAAATATGCTCAGATCAATAATAAATGCTACACATCATGCACATACAATATTAACAGCAATGACCACATGATAACTTTACCTCCAGTGTTCTGAAAATAACAGTCGGAGCTTCTACTCTGTTTTTCCTTGCAGCAATTCTCACAATCACTTCGGCCTCCTTCACTCTTCCCTGGGTGATTAGCCACCGAGGAGATTCTGGGATGAACCTAAAAAGTAAATAAAGTTAGCCTTGCTCATCACCAAAATTGATATCCGATATTGTCCAAACACTTAATTTCCGATATCAACCGATACTGACGTAGGCCTGGTAATATTTATTTATTTATCTGTACACACCACTGTGCGAGTATGAGGTTAATAATATGATCTGCAATGCTGCCATCTAGTGACCTTCAATTTAATATACAGCCGTTTATCCCCAAAAACAATTTTTAGGGCACACATCATTACGCAAAACCCAGGCATTGCGTTTTCGAGTTTTCATTATCGGAGGAAAAAATGATAACGATTCTTAAGGATATTACATAATATGCTAATATCGGGCCGATGATATCGGTTGGCCGATATTTTCGGACATTCTTAGTGTCGACCCATTAATGTTGAACATCATAAGATACATGCGTCCCATACCACCAGAGAGGAATGTAGACCACAGCAGTGGTGGACAAAACAACAAGCAGCGTCCTCCACTCTCTGATGCCATATGCAATCCAGGGTAGCGTCATGTAGCCGATGCAATAGAACAGGAAGGCTCCCATAGTTGTGAAGAGCACTCGCATGGGCTTACTCAACACCTCCGTTCCTGTCAAAGGCAAAATTCAAAGTACAGTCCTGGGCAGGAGATACTATAGAGTAGAAGTTAAAGGTGTTCTCGGAAGATGTGTTATTAGGTCATACCCAGAACAAATGCTGAAATGTAGATGGATATCTGGGAGGCTCCGACGAAGAGGAACATGACACAAAACATCCTCCATGAATGAGAAAAGGACTGAACCAGGACAGAGACACACTGGGCCGCAAGGGAGATGAAAACAACCTTTTTCCTTCCATACCTGAGCAGAGATAACAAAGAACATGGAAGATTCAGAGCACAGTATTCTGAATAGAAATTTTAACGGGTAAATGTACTAAATTATTAATATGTTGTCTGTTATGTTGTTGTGTAATTATGTATGTCTATATTCGATTTATTTACCCGCCAAAAAATTTCACACAATAAGTCAATAATATGTTTGTTGTTGTTTTTTCTTTTTTAAATACAAACCCCAAGATAAAACTCTTAGCCTTGACGTTGAATGCCTTTTAACATCATTCTTCTGTCGTTATAATAAGACATTTGAGAGCACAGTGTCCTGAACTTACATCATCACACTTTGTCAGCTTCACCTCCTCCCCCGTTGTGGCACAATAATAAAAACTTTCACCTCATTTCTCAAGTCACAGAGTGCAGTTTATGCAGCTGCCAAACGAACAAATATGTGTAACGACGCGAGTGCCTTCGAGCAGACATGCTTTAAACCGCGAAAAAAAAGCAACGGACCCCCGCCACCCGTCCCTACATAAGGAAACAAACATCGCCGGTAAAACAAACGAGTAACGGTCCGTTTGTGACAAGCTTGTGTGCTACAGCTAACGGTGCGTTCAAGTTGTACACAAATGTCGGAATTTCCACCGTTAATGGTAATTAAGGATTTTTTTTGAATTAACAATCAAAAGTACATACATAGAAATAAAACCATTATAATATAAATATATATTTACATGTTTTTGTCTGTTATGGTTATTGTAAAGTAGTATTTCTGAAAGCTTGCCCCCTCAGTTAAAAAATGAACTAAGAGAACTTAAATTAATCTTAAGAGAACTTTACCTATATTAAAAAAGAGTCAAAATCCTTGTTCATTTTATCCCTACTGAAAATGAACACTGCAAACATTTTAAAGGGTTTATCTAATATACAACTTAAAGCAATGTCAAAAAGGGATTTCTTACATTTTGAAGCAGTTTTTCCAGAGTTTCAACACCAGATAGGGCTGTTTGACACTTTACAGTCACTTGTTAAGGTTCAAGGTCCTTCCTAATGGTCAGTGCTAAATTCACTTCTCATCAACAGATCAATATCAACAGAATTTTAGCGAAGTTTAAACTATTTAAAACTTTAGGTTTAAGTTCACAAACGATGACATACCTGTCAGAAAGCTGCCCGGAGATCAAGGACCCCAGAAGGTATCCAACAAAGAGAGTAGACGATGCAAATGGGACTCTCCACTGGTCGTCACACACAAGATCCCACTGCAAAAAGCATGTAACCATGTAACCAAGTAACAAAGACAACAAAGAGGATACAATAGGAGGATAGAAGAAATCAGAAACATTTGAAAGAAAATACATTTAGTCTAACCTCTGTGACAATGTTGGAGTGGTAGATTTCTTTGCTGTAGTTCCATCCATCCAGACATCTCTCCTGTTCCAGACTGGTGAGGTTGACATCCCTTCCAGGGACGTATCCCTCAGCAGAGAGATTTCTCACCACATCGAGCCTGTATCTGCTGCACTGACTGTGCACAACCACCCCATCCACCTCCGTGAAGGGAATGACCGCGTTTCCCCACTCCTCTGTGAGATTGATGTCTGGAATGAGACAGTGGTGCTTCGGCGTCGCTCCAACAAAGACCATGTAAAGCCCATTAAAGCCAGTCGAGACAAAAACAGTGTTCAGGAGGAAGAATGTGGTCCAGAAATAAGGACCCGTCTGTCCGAGGAAGGCTGTTTCTTCATCATAGTCTCCCATTATTTGAAAAACAAAACAAAGAAAAAAAAAACTCCCTGCTCTCAGGGGAGAAAAAAAAACTGCTCTGAAATTCTTCAGAGACTGAGACACTGTATCCTTGTTAAAGTCTCCAGCTCAGTACCACAATCTTTGGGGTTGAGCTTTTTGAGAGGCAAAAAACGTCAACTGATGCCTCAGTGAGACACAAACACACTATCCAGTCCTAAGTTTGGAAGCAAGGAGTTTCATCCCAGAGCGACGGACACTACGTCTTCCAAGCAACACTGCATCTCACTTTATAAGGATGTAGAAAGTCTAGTCGTTACAAAGCAGTGACTGTGAGATCACTTGACACCAAATCATCACCTGATTTGATTAACAACAAGAATAAAATGATTAAAGGTGCTCGAACGGTCAATCACACCACACAGCCCCCCCTTGTGTGCTGTGACCAAAGAGGTTTTGCTTTTCTTAACAACATTCCACTCTTTTAAATACTCCACAGAACAGCACGTGTCTGCGCTCTGAACGTCTGCTAAGTAGCTTTAGGACTCTGATTAGACTGTTATTGGGTTGGCTGCAGAGTTGAGTCGCAAGTATGAACAGAATTTATTCATTTACGAAGAACTAATTGGAATTTACTAACAAGTGAAACCAAATATAGTTCACATGATCAGTTACTTTTAAGTTCAGTGCAGATGTTCTGTAATGATGGGGTCAAATCCTGAAAGAAAATGATATTTTGCTAAGAAAAGCCTGGCCAAAAAATAATGAGGTCACAAAAGTTTTACTGTTTTTTTTTAATGATTAACCATAATTTTATATCAGCTGGGTTTTATCAGACCATGTCATCCAACTGATACAAAAATGTATACATTGATTAACCATAATTTTATATCAGCTGGCTTTTATCAGACCATGTCATCCAACTGACTTTTAATCCGATGATACAAAAATGTATACATAAAAAAAGGGTGAAGCTGTCACGTCAGACAAAAGACAGCACTCTGTTAAACTGAGTTATCGTGTGTCCTTTAGGTATTTTGGAAATGGATATTGAGTTCTGATTTTTGTCCCTTGCAAATGTCTGTAGGTCACATCATATTTTTGGTTTATCGTAGGTTTTAGAGAGGTTTTAAGAAGAGGGCAAGGTTGGACGGGTAGAGCGTGTGCATTTAACTGTATTTGTATTATTATTATTATTATTTTTAAACATACATTTGTATATAAATATCTATAAAACTTATCTATAAAGATAAGTTTATATGTTTAAGAAATAGTTTAAACCCATTGAATTGGGAGTATCTGTGTGGAGGCTTTCTCCATCCGATACATCAATCGCATATTCATACTTGGACCTGAACACTTGATTAAATGTGCAGATCCAGCAAATCAATATCCCTCATGTAGGTAATTTCAGTAGATCAACAATGTAGATCAGCAGATTGGAGGAATTTATCAACATCATTAGCGGAGCTTACAGTGCGATTTGTTTTGTTACGCTGTGTGCGATTTAATAAACACCCAGAGACGTGCTATTGTGTTGAATACTCAAACACCATTGGTACGCGTACCAATCGTGGTACGCGTACCACAGTTTGAGAACCACTGCTGTAATGTCTTCGGACTGACTGCGCTGGTGTCTCTGTTTCAGTTTAATGGCACACCGGACAGATGAGACGTTCATAAAAGTCACTTTTTCAGAAACATCAAATCAACAATGTCTGTTCAAAGTAGCGCTACACAGTTCAAGTGACACTCTACTGGAAGGTAGGAAACAGTGTTTTCATTTGAAAAGTATCTATTGGTTTCAAAAGCTCTGCTCACTTTTCGTCCAGCTGGCTGTGTGAACTATGCAGAAAGTGTGACTTTTAATCTATTTATTTAATGATTGGTTTTTTTAGTAGGATTCTTTCAGGAAAGTTCCACAATGCTATAATAATGGCTCCAATGGACAAAAGGAATGAATGACAATGGGACATGTTTACATTCATCTGTGTTCTAATTGGCCGATAGACACTAGATCAATGTCAACAGTGGTTTAATCCACTCACTGTTGATGAAAACACTTAACACGGGTTATTTGAGGGTGAGTACACCTCAATGTTGTGAATGGGTTAAAGTACTTGCAATGCTTAAAAGATATATTATCAGTGAGGGTTTTTCTTATCAGCTGATTAGTGAACATTTCCCCACACTCTTTGAAGAATGTATGTATTTCCATTCTAAAAAGGAAATCATTTACCTCCATTTATGCAAAGACATTATGGACGTACATGCATTTAACATGAAGCTTATCTCTATAAAGAAAGTCACTCGTCTGGTACGGTAACATACGCTGTTGTCGACTCTGGACCTTCAGGAGGTCTGTGCTGTCACATGTTCCAAGAAAAACGTAATGAGTTAACTGGGGTCAACAGGAGTGTCCAGCTCACGTCTGGTCCTTTTACATTACAGTGAATCAGCAGAACACTTGCATAGACCTTATATATTTTTGTATGTATTTTTGCTGTATAAATCATTTGGCACGTGGCAAGACCTTGATGACACCCTTTTGAAAGCCTACATTGGTTTACTCATTTTAGCAGGGGTTTACAGGTCAAAGGGCGAGGCAACAGCAAGTCTATTGAAAGACATGATGTTCTGATTCTTTCAAGTTCCTAATGTTCTATTGACCTTTTGGGAATAGTTTTACTGTATTCTACCAACCAAATTTTATGATGTTACAAGTAAATGTTTTAAAGTTTAAAATTAAAATAAATTCAAAAAAAAAATTCAAAATGTTCAAAATTGTGTTTGTTTTTTTCTGGGGTCAATTTGACCCAGAGGGTAAAAGATGTAAGTATGAACGATAACCAAAACTGCCTCTCCTATAACATGTTATAAATGACAGAAATCTGTATTGAGAGATGGTATGAAGGTACTGAAGCAACAATAACTTTTTTTCCAGTTTCAGATCAATTAGTGAGATTTAATGGCTATTTTACTATTTTCGTATAGTCATAGATTTTTTGGATACACGGGCGGAGGTGTGTGTGGGGGGGCTGTTATATTGGAAGGGCTTTTTTATGTTAACAACAAAGAAACCTGAAGTACCTGACACAAAAAGTTGAGTAAAATTTTGAATTTTCTTGAGATTTAAATGTATGGGGTCAAAATGATGTTTGAGAATAGATGTTTGAAAATTTGAGAGTGACAGGAGGGTTAACTTCAAATGAATGATGGAATATAATTTAACCCTCCTCACTTCCTTTTTTCTTTACTTTGGATGCATAATTAAGTCGTAATTTGTCCTTTGGTTGAACATATTCTTTTCAAATTATGAATTATATTATTAAGAATTATATGACACAATTAAACATTAATTGAAATGAAATGACCATTTAGTTTGTCACAAACTTTTTCAATAAAAACTTAAATCAAATTATGTTTCATTTTACTGAATAATGTTATATGACAGATAGATTATATTCATTTTGGTCCATTTCAATTCAATCAGCCTAATCTGCCTGTGACCTTTTAATAATAAATAATACTCAACCTCCACTGTTGATGTGCTCTGAGGTAGAGTTCTGTTTAAACAAAGCCCTACAATACAAAATATTTTCTATATTGAATATATGTTGTAAATATGTTCATTGACTTGTGGTCGTTCTGCTCTAAAATTCTCTCAGAAAGTAGTTTTCCTTTGTTTGGAGGGAGAGGAAGAATTAAGCAGTCCCTCCCAGTTGCATTACCACCACCTACTGGGTATAATTTAGAACTAACAAATATTCCTAATATCTTTATTATTGCGAAAATATAAGTTAATTTATATATATATAAAAAACATCGAAATATATGTATATATTTCGTGGGCTACTGCTTTTATCAATACTGCTACGTGATCTCTGGTGTTTAGAGAAAAGGTAGACTATCTTTGACTTTTTGACCTTAAGACTTCTAAGACAATGTTTAACATTCATGGCTCCAAAGACAGGATAGGAATGGGTGCATCCCAGTGTTGTGTGTCCAATAGAGAACTATAGGAATAACAGGATTAAAGAAATGTGAAATGTCCTGCACGGCAGGTGTAGGTGCTGTCTTCTGTCTCCTGGAAACCAATGATTTATTTTAACAAAGTTTTGAATAATATGAATAGGGGGCAGGTGTTAGTTTGGGGTCTGGCTGTTTTGCAATAACCAGCGTGTGTCTTGGGTTCAGTGCAGCGCGCGGATCCACAGGCAGAATGATCGACTACGAAAGTGCGACCTCCTTCCTCGATGAGTGGGGAACTTTCCAGCAACAGGTATTTTTTCTCCTCTGTCTCTCCGTCGTCCCGAATGGCCTTGCCGGCTTCGCTATCGTGTTCGTCGGCGACACACCGGCGCACCGCTGCCTCATCCCCGCACACATCAACCTCACCGCCGCCTGGAGGAACAGCAGCATCCCGTTAGAGGAGGATGGGAGCAGCGGCACCATGGTGCCCAGCCAATGCTTCAGATACAAAATTGACGAGTTGCTGAGATTTTCAGAGAGGGGTCTGATGCCCGGAATTGATGTCAATCTGTCCGATGTGTCCAGAGAAAGCTGTCTGGACGGATGGGAGTATGACCGCAGCGTTTACACGGCTACCATCACGACTGAGGTTTGTGCTGCAGGAGTCACAGGTGCTTCGATGATCCGACACTCTGTCAGTGAAGAGAGAAATGAGAAAGAAATGATAGGCAATCTAATAATTCTAATAACAATAATAATAATAACGATAATTTTTTTTCACCAATAACTTACGGTACTTCTAGTTGTGTGTTGTAAGGAAGTCAATTTGACTAACAAGACTTTGTGTATGGGGCAGGTACTGTAAGCTAGAAACCTTTTTTTACAAGGCAGGTTCCATTGAAGTGTTTGAAAAAAGGAGAACTTTAGATAACAAGTTTAGCATTTAGCTCAGTAAATGCCAATTGTTCCAGTCAAATTCGAGTCAAATTCTCTGTCTGTCAAAAATGTCAAATTACAAGTGCAGTGCAACATGAATGACTTCCAAAGTTGAAGACCATGTCAAGGTTATATCATGGTAAAATTTTGATCAGACAAATGGAAAGCTTCAATGGAACAACTCGGCTTCGAACTTCTTTTAAAAAAAAAAAAAAAATTAATACTGTAAGTTCCTGACCAGATACTTTGACATCTCTTGTAGAAGTATGGCCATGTTGCATTGCTTTGTTTTTAACTATGGGTGTTCTTGTATATCTCCCAGACGCTCCTTTCCAACAGAGCTTTATCTTCAAATGAACAAAGAATTTTTTGTACTTGATATTCATGATATGTTTCTGTTTAGTTGACCTTTTGAACGATTCTATGTTAATTACCGTATTATATCCATGGAAGGAAAACGTGTCTGTCATTTTCTGTCTGTATTTAGTTTGACCTGGTGTGTGAAAACAGTTGGAAGAATCCGCTGACCTCCTCTGTCTACTTCTGTGGGATTCTTGTTGCCTCCTTCCTTTCAGGGCAAATCTCAGACAGGTAAAGTACAAAAGATTAACACCCACAGGGTTAATCTATAGGCATCATACATTGTCAAGTGCAAAGGTGAACTCTCACCTTTACCCTGTCATTCAGCCAATCATTTATTAGACCTTTTAACCACATGAAGATTTTGTACACGCGCTTCAGGTTAACTGTGGGTCTGTTTGCTGTTTTAATTCACTCCTGTTGTTTAATTTGACTCAGCATAGCTGCCCCATGTCTTAACTCAAGACCAAGGCCATCATTACTATTCAAGACACCACTGGATTCTGTGTGTGGGACACCTTTCAATTGGTAGGCAAGTCTCACAAAATTGGTTTGCGACACAGCGAGTCTCCTGAGAGCTAGGAAGTTACAGCATAAGAACATCATTGCTCGATATGAAGTCACAGGGAGTATTCCCAACCATTTACTTCTAGTGATATTGCTCAAGCCCACTGAGTTGTTTGGTAGATTTTTTTATCCAACACAGATGATTGATTTGCAACTGAGTGTTGCAAAACAAGCTTGTAGAGTCAAAATTTTAGACACTGCATTCACATTTTTCATTTATCATTTCAAGAACCGTATTTTCCGGACGATAAGTTGCTCCGGAGTATAAGTCACACCACACAAAAAATGCATAATGAAGAAAAGAAGTCGCTCTGGCCAGCTAGAGTGCCCTCTAGCGGCTGTCTGTGCGAAAATAACGTTCAATAAATTTAACAATACATGAAATTATATATTTTAATATATAAGTTGCACCTGAGTATAAGCCCAGCCAAAGGATGAAAAAAAAGCGACTTATAGTCTGGAAAATACGGTACAATATCAGCAGGTGTTTATAGGGACCAATCAATACAGTCATTGATTTTTTTATGCACTCGTCTTTTTTACAGGTACGGGAGGAAAATAGTGCTGTTTGTCACCCTTGCAGTCCATAGCCTGTTCATATTTCTTCAGGTTTTTGCTAATTCGTGGGCTGTGTTTTGCGCCTTGCACTTTGTTGTTGGGATGGGACAGATCTCCAATTACGTGTCAGCGTTTGTGTTAGGTAAGCTTGCCTAGCATTTATTCATGGTCACATGGTCGTACCGTGGTCACCAGAACACAATCTCTAATTTACCATTCTCTCGTGTAAAGGTACAGAGCTTTTAGGCCCACGTGCACGGACAATTTTCTCCACCATTGGAGTGAATCTCTTCTTTGATGTAGGATACATGCTGCTGCCACTATGTGCCTACCTGTTGAGAGACTGGAGGAAACTTCTTCTGTGCCTCTCTTTGCCTGGCTTCCTTTGTTTGCCTTTTTGGTGGTAGGTAGGTGTATGTTTGCCAGAGTGTATCTATGTGTATGTGTTGGCGTGTTTATTTCCATTTAAATTAGAATATTTGGATTTTTAATATATAAAAATATAAGGGAAAAAGTCAAAAGAGATCTGACTGTCTTCAAGGGAAGAGGACAATCAGACAATTAGATGCGTTAGTGACAAACAAAAATATGACTTTGTTGATAAAGAATGTGCTCAACTGGCCTGCATGGAGTCTCGTCCAAAGCCTTTTCTCTTATTTCTAACGATGATCTTGATGTGTATCGAGACAGGTTCATCCCAGAGTCTCCTCGTTGGCTTGTGTCTCAAGGAAGAGTTAAAGAGGCAGAGGCTATAGTGAGAGATATTGCAAAGAGGAACAAAATCCATCCACCAGCAGTAATATTTCATTCTTCTGAGGTGAGATTTGAAGCGGTACTTTATGACTTTTTTTTGACAGTAGAGTGACCCTTTAGTTTTCCTGCTACAGTTAACATAGAGCAGCATTTTTTTTTATGTCGACTAGGGAAGGAAAACGACGACCCTTGAACGCCCTAAGTCTGAGGGTGATAATCATTGACTATTTTTATCTAGTTTGCTCTAGAAAACAAATAAGGTCCCCAGCCATAACCATAACATTTTAAACCTTCTGAGCAACAGCAAGTTAACAGGTCTGTATTGTCTCTATCTCTTCCCATTTACAACATACTTGAGTAAAATATCCCAGGCTAGTTGTTTTCTGCTGTGTTTCATGTGACCTCTGCAGCAATCTTGGTCCCCGCTGTAAATACTCTCACTGACTGATTGACTTCAATCCCCAGCCAGGGCTGATAAACATCACACCACCTTAACTACTTTTGGGCCTGTATGTTTAGACACAGCAAACAAGGGATTTTCAAAATAAAAGTAACACTAGAATAATTCAATTCACTTCAATTCAATATTTCATTGTCACTGTTGTTGTTTATAAGATAGTACAACACCGTGTCATGTAGCAGAACTGGGTTATTGCATGATAAAATAATTAATAATAAGTATGCATTAATATGCTAATAACGGATCCATTTGCCTGTTTTACAGATTAATTCAATTACACATTTACCCGTCATTTACCCATCAATTCCTAACCCAATTACACATTTACCCGTCATTTACCCTAACCTTTGCCTACATTCCTACTGTTTTTGTGCTTGTGTTCACTCATTAACTTTTTTAACCTCTACTTAAAGCACATTTGGACAATGTCTTCTGCTATGTCAAAGTGTCCTCTGTTCCCTGAACTGTGCACCCCTGCAGAAGGAACCCCCTAAGGAGAGGAAGAAAAGGTTAAACATCTGCGACCTGTTACGTTCTCGAAATATCCGCGGGATTTCGCTCACGCTGTGGCTGGTCTGGTGAGTCCCTGCTGTCCTGCGTTTGGTACAGTGATCCCACATGCCCAGCTATGTCAACACTTAGGTCCTCTTGTCTACAGTCAGACATGAACAGTGTCTCTCTCAACCAGTTCATTCCTAACCTTCATGGCTCGTCAGCTCAACTCTCTAATAACCAATAATGAGCTGTCAGACACTGAAGGCTGCAGCTAAGATCAAAATCAAAACTTTTGAAGCAGCACAGTTAGTATTCATTTGTCCTGCAAGGTCAGATGCAGGCGGTTTACTTGTCTCCTTTCAGAAGAACTCTGACCTTTTGCAACAGAATATACATTGAACCATCACAGCAGGTGCTCCTTCCTTGTTCTTCTTGATCATTACTAATCCCACCCATCCCAGTGATTCTTGAAGGATATTTACTCGAACAAATATACAACAAGAGCAACAATTCACCTATTGAACAGAGCTAAACTAATTGTTGTGTTTTCCCAACAGGAACAGCCTGACCATCGCCTACTTTGTACTTTCCCTAAATACCGCAAACTTATACGGTGACGTCTACTTCAACTGTTTCCTGTCTGCTTTGGTGGAGTTGCCAGCCTACATCTTGTCATGGGTTTTGTTTCGCTGGTGCTCCAGTCGGCTGAGCGTCTCCTCATCTCTCATTGCTTGTGGAGTACTGCTGCTCTTCGTTCAGCTGATACCAGCAAGTATGGCACAAAAATGTTACAGTACTTTAAAAAAAAAAAAAGAACGTTGTTAAGCCCTATCCATATTTGTCCCACATGGTACAAGGTTCCTGACTGGTCTGTGAACACAACTTGGCTCTTACAAAGTGAACCTGTGGAGGCAGAAGGCTAAGCTTCAAGGTTCTTAAATATTGCTTAAATACTGCTTTAATATTACAACAAATACTACACAACAAGGACAGTCCCTTCTTGTTGAGAAAGTTGAAGAGCATCCTGTACGCCACTTATCTCCCATATTTTTTCAGCTCCCTAAATCTAATGTAGTTTTACGTATAGTTTCAAAATATGAATGAATATTAGCTCGTATTAAAATGCTAATAAGAATTGTTCATAGGTTGACACTTACTTGACGTCAAACTTATCTTTTTCAAGGACAGTTCATAAAATAAATAAATAAAACTTTGTCAATCCCTTGGGAGTTCTCTTTGGGAAATTAAGGCAAATTAAGAGAAAATACAAAGTTGTATCTCATAATGTCAGTTAATGTTGGACAGCACCTGTAATGATATTTTGAGTACGGTAAGCAGTAGTCCAACATCCTGCCTATGTTAATCAGTCTTGTATTTTATTGTACTGTACAGTACTAGACTTAACTGTAATGTGCTATACTACAGTATACTGTACAACACCGTACTATCTATACTACACTTTACTATAATGCTTTATATGCATATTATAATTATTTCTTTCTATTGATTTTTTTTGCTCTTTTTTTTAAACACCCACAGCGTGTTTGACATAAAGTAAATCATTATATACAGCACATGCAGTTCCTTTATCCAAATCCATTTCAAACAACTGAATGATCCACTTCTGCCTTTTTCAGACCTGGTCCTCTTGGCTATAACACTTGAGATGATGGGGAAGTTTGCCGTGTCCACAGCCTACGCCTTTGTGTATGCATACACTGCAGAACTGTACCCCACTGTGCTGAGGAACACAGCTATTGGTGCATGTTCCACAGCCTCCAGAATAGGCAGCATCATTGCTCCTTATTTCATCTACTTAAGTAAGGATTCACACGTTTCTGCCAGAAAATCTGGTCCTTTTTCTAACATCATCTACAAACAAGTCACACTTACTCTAACAGGCAGACTTTGGAGTTACTTGTGGACACACACGGCAGAGCAACCCGACACGAAGAGCAGAAGACTTAATGTTTCAGCCATTCTTTACTGCAGCATGTCCTCAAACTACTGTTCATGGTTTTAAAATGGCTGATGCATGATGGTTCCATAGTGCACACAAATACCCATCAAATATTTATCTCTACATTGGTGACGACTGCACAGTAATATACTGTGGTGTTCTGCTTTTCTTTTTCCACTTAACATTAACCCTTCCGTCCCTCAGTTACACAGCCACTCAGAGTGGAATAATATTTTATAGATACGTTTGGATGATCTGTAGTATATTATCCATTGTAGTCTATTATATTTTGTTCAGCATTGCTAAGGTTACTTTTACATTTCATGAACAACATTACAAAGACTAATCTGCTTTTTTTTTTTTTTTTACCCCGCACAAGAGTGAAGCAGACTTCCTTCCAGCTGGACTGGATAATGAAGTTTTTGTTAAGTTTATTAGCCCTAATTTATCGGTCTGACCACAGACGACTATTTCTTCCGTCCTTTAGAACTTCACCCTTTGTCGTATTGTTCTGAGTTGTCTCTTTGTGCCAAGGTTGTATTTCCTCTTTTTTTTCTCTCTGACGTACACGCTGCCACAGGGAGATATTGGACTTCTCTGCCCTACATCCTAATGGGAAGTCTCACAGCTGTGACGGGGTTGCTGAGCCTACTGCTGCCTGAGAGCTTTGGAAGGCCTCTGCCAGACACCATGGCTCAAATGCAGCACTTCCCTGGGTAAGAGAGCGTGTCCCTCACAAATGGGCTGGCCAGCATTGAGTATTCTAAAAGGTTACCAATCTGGGGTTCTTATATTTTTGGTCAACATGGAGAAAAGTTCATTTTTCTTACTTCTTTTTTATTATATTCGAATGCAATTTCACCCTTGTACGTGTAAATACCAGACTTTAAATACTTTTTAACTACTTACCAAGTTTCTTTCTTAATCTAGATGTTGTCAGAAGACTCCGTACACAGTCACAAAAACAGACGATGAAAATCCAGATGAAAGGAACCTTCAAGTCTTGAATGAAGAAAACAAGAGAGATCCAGTCTTTCAGCACATCTCTTCTTAAATAGCATTTGTCAAGCACAACTTTATCAAAACAATGGAAAGAACAGTAAACATGGGTAGATCGCGTGGCCTATTCTGCTTCATTCTGTCATTTAAATAAATCCTACCGTGGCCTGGTTTTGATCCAACGAAGGGTTAGAACTGTTTTGGGGGATCCAAAGCATCTTAGCTGAAGACGACTGGACAATCTTAGGTTATTGAAGATGTTTCGACTCCAACCAAGCGGCCTCTTCAGATCTCAATGACTTGGTATTTCAGTGGCTGAATACCTGAAAAGGGAAGTGTTACGGTTAAATAAAGGAGATTACCACGCCCCTGATTTAATGATGAATTAAAAGTGTTAATGGGAACTGAGGGGGTGTGTCATATAGGAGGTTGGTATTACCTGAAGTCTGCGAGTCCCTTGGAGCCGTTCCATGTTGTTTGGTAAATATGACTTTTCTGGGGGGAGAGAGAGAGAGAGGGAGACAGAGAACACATGACCACATTGTAGGTGGCTGACAGATGCCTTCCCTGTTGAGAGCTAGAAGTGTAGATGGCACAAAATAAAGTTGTTTGGACAAAAAGTCCAGATTATTCAGCGTTTTTTTTTTACATATGTAAAGTAATTTTTCTGGTCTATGGAGTCCTTAATCTAACAGACAGTTGACTGTTCGTGTTGCGTATCAACCTTTAGTCATATACAGTACTGAATATGCTTTATGTTAAATAAATCCTACCGTGGCCTGGTTTTGATCCAACGAAGGGTTAGAACTGTTTTGGGGGATCCAAAGCATCTTAGCTGAAGACGACTGGACAATCTTAGGTTATTGAAGATGTTTCGACTCCAACCAAGCGGCCTCTTCAGATCTCAATGACTTGGTATTTCAGTGGCTGAATACCTGAAAAGGGAAGTGTTACGGTTAAATAAAGGAGATTACCACGCCCCTGATTTAATGATGAATTAAAAGTGTTAATGGGAACTGAGGGGGTGTGTCATATAGGAGGTTGGTATTACCTGAAGTCTGCGAGTCCCTTGGAGCCGTTCCATGTTGTTTGTTAAATATGACTTTTCTGGGGGGAGAGGGAGAGAGAGAGAGAGAGAGAGACAGAGAACACATGACCACATTGTAGGTGGCTGACAGATGCCTTCCCTGTTGAGAGCTAGAAGTGTAGATGGCACAAAATAAAGTTGTTTGGACAAAAAGTCCAGATTATTCAGCGTTTTTTTTTTACATATGTAAAGTAATTTTTCTGGTCTATGGAGTCCTTAATCTAACAGACAGTTGACTGTTCGTGTTGCGTATCAACCTTTGGTCAAATACATTACTGAATATATGGAAGAAATTGTTTTATATCCTTTTTAGGCTAACAACACTAACGTTTGTATAAAAGAAATTACAGTAAAAGGATAATGGGCCAAGTTGTTGAGTCCATCAGTGAAGTAACTCTGTGTGGGACTTGAAGGAGTTGAAGAGTTCACAAGCTTCAGTAGGATATGATTTCCTTAAATATTTACAATCACCTTTAGAGAGAAACAGATATACTGTAGTAGCACAAACGACAGCGCATCCTTTTACAGGCTGCTGGTTTTGTTGTTGGACATTATCGTACATTCGATCAACTGCTGTGAGCCTCTAACAACTGTCATCAGTTTAAGCCTTTCTCACCGTGCACACGAACAATACAACATCCCAAGTATAAGAAATGAGTGTCTGCTTCTCTGACGCTGACACATTGTTTAACAGCTCCCTCTTGTGGTGTGAACCCTTCTGAAGCCCTTAGACTTCCGTTGCGTAGAAGATTATTACTTAAGTGTTGTGTACATTGCGTACCTGTATCAAAATAAATGCAAAAAATACTTACTTAAAAAACTTCCAATGGCAAGGTAACCTCCCATTTATGTAGGTCCTCCATCTCTTCCAGTATGGATCACCTTTTCCAGTGCTATATCTCAAAGAAAATGTTAACCTTTCCATGTTGTAGATTTCCTCAATTGTTTGTATCCAGTCTGAAATAGTCAGAGATTAATTACTCAACCATTTCCTAGTTATTGCCTTTTTGCTACTTGGCAACAATAATTGTAATACCTGTCTTGTTTGTTCATTTTAATTCATATGTTTCCAAAATATATAACACTAAAAGTGGGACATGTTTTATCTCGGTAATTACCTTGTTTTGGCTAGCCTCCATTGCTTCTTCTTCAGGCATCATGCTAACTATAACCGTATCCTAAAAGTTGTCCGGGAGCCTCCATTTTATGCTGCTGCTCGTACCTACACCATACCGGAAGTCCAGAAAGTTGTGCATTTAGTCAGTCGCAAGGTCAGATTTTTCCAAGACAAATGTGACGTTCAAAGTGGAATAAGGTGAATGGTTCTAATGTAGAATTATAAAGGCTACTCTCGCTCTCTCCCTATGTTTCTTCCTGTAAAATAGGTAGGTTGGACCATACAGTATGGCAAATGGAACACTTTTCCTTCGTTTTTAGATAGCTATTGATTTTCGTTATTATATATGTATATATATGTTTATATATACATATATATCTGTGTATATATATATATACAGTTTATTTACTCAAGAATACTACAAGAATGGACAGGATGGACAGGATCAGGAATGAGGTCATTAGAGGGACAACACAGACAGGAAGGTTTGGAGAAAAGGCTAGAGAAGCCAGATTGAGACGGTTTGGACATGTGCAGAGGAGGGACAGTGGATACATTGGTAGAAGAATGTTAGAGATGGACCTACCTGGTAGGAGACAAAGACGACGGCCAAAGAGGAGATATATGGATGCAGTGAGGGAGGACATGCAGATAGCTGGAGCCAGAGCAGAAGATGGAGAGATGGAAATCAATGAATCGCCGTGGCAACCCCTGAAAAAAGAGACAAGATGAAGGGAAAGGAAGAGGAGCAATTCTTGCTTCTTGAGTTTCAACACCAGATAGGGCTGTTTGACACTTGCTCAGGTTCAAGGTCCTTCCTAACGATCGTTGCTAAATTCATTCCTCATCAATGGATTAATTTCAACTGAATTTTAGCAAAGTTTAAACTATTTAAAACTTTAGGTTTAAGTTCACAAACGATGACATACTGGGTAGGTAGTGGTAATGCAAATATTAACGGTATCTTTATTATTGGCAAATAATAAAAAAAAATCACTATATACAGTATGTCCTGTGGGTTAATGTTCCAAGTTACTGCTTAAATCAATACTTGATTTTAAAATGTTTCTAATTTTACATAACACCCGAGGACACATTTCTTGTTAGATTGGAAAACATGTCATCAGAGGTCAAATTGTCTCTGTGGTGATAAGAAAAAAGGTAGGATTAAAAAAAAAGTGAACCTCCTCCAGGGCAGGGAGAGGTGCTGTCCTGGATGCCAATGTTTTAGAAAACTCGTTTTGGTTTTGAATATGCATAGGAGGAAGGTGTTAGTTTTGGGGTGTGGTTATTTTGCAATAACAATATATAATAATAAATAGTGGGTGTCTTGGGTTCACTGTAGCACACAGATCCACAGGCAGAATGATCGATTATGAAAGTGCGACCTCCTTCCTCGATGAGTGGGGAACTTTCCAGCAACAGGTATTTTTTCTCCTGTGTGTCTTCATCGTCCCAAATGGCTTTATCTCCATCACTATCGTGTTTGTCGCCGACACACCGGCGCACCGCTGCCTCATCCCCGCACACATCAACCTCACCGCCGCCTGGAGGAACAGCAGCATCCCGTTAGAGGAGGATGGGAGCAGCGGCACCATGGTGCCCAGCCAATGCTTCAGATACAAAATTGACGAGTTGCTGAGATTTTCAGAGAGGGGTCTGATGCCCGGAATTGATGTCAATCTGTCCGATGTGTCCAGAGAAAGCTGTCTGGACGGATGGGAGTATGACCGCAGCGTTTACACGGCTACCATCACGACTGAGGTTTGTGCTGCAGGAGTCACAGGTGCTTCGATGATCCGACACTCTGTCAGTGAAGAGAGAAATGAGAAAGAAATGATAGGCAATCTAATAATTCTAATAACAATAATAATAAAGTAAGTATTAATCTGTGTGCCTGTGTGTAACTTAATTCTAGTTGTGTGTTGTAAGGAAGTCAATTTGAATAACAAGACTTTGTGTATGGGGCAGGTACTGTAAGCTAGAAACCTTTTGTTACGAGGCAGGTTCCACTGAGGCAAGTGTTTGAAAAAAGGAGAACTGCTGTCAATTTTAGCATTTAGCTAAAATGGCAGCTCTGGTGTCTATCCCTTAAATACTCCACACAGGGATATGTATGTGTATATGTAATTACCCAATTACTATGGGCGTACTTCTTTCCAACAGAGCTTTATCATATGAACAAAGAAAAAAATGTACTTAATATTCATGATGTGTCTGTTTTATTGACTTTTTGAACAATTATATGCTAATTATTATATCCATGGAAAAAAATACGCTGAAGTGTCATTTTCTGTCTGTATTTAGTTTGACCTGGTGTGTGATAATAGTTGGAAGAATCCGCTGACCTCCTCTTTCTTCTTCTGTGGGATTCTCGTTGCCTCCTTCATTTCAGGGCAAATCGCAGACAGGTAAAGTACAAAAGATTAACACCCTATGGGTGTTAATCTTTTCTGGAGTATAAGTGGCACCAGCCAAAAAAATGCATAATGAAGTAGAAGAAACAAAACCCCCATAAAAGTCGCTCCAGAGTATAAGTCGCACCAGCTAGCTAGGTGCGACTTATACCCTCTAGCGGCTGTCAGTGTGAAAATAACAAACTTTTTAATATATAAGTTGCACCTCACAAACCCAGCCAAAAAGTGCGACTTATAATCCGGAAAATACGGTACAATATCAGCAGGTGTTTATAGGGACCAATCAATACAGTCATTGATTTTTTTATGCACTCGTCTTTTTTACAGGTACGGGAGGAAAATAGTGCTGTTTGTCACCCTTGCAGTCCATAGCCTGTTCATATTTCTTCAGGTTTTTGCTAATTCGTGGGCTGTGTTTTGCGCCTTGCACTTTGTTGTTGGGATGGGACAGATCTCCAATTACGTGTCAGCGTTTGTGTTAGGTAAGCTTGCCTAGCATTTATTCATGGTCACATGGTCGTACCGTGGTCACCAGAACACAATCTCTAATTTACCATTCTCTCGTGTAAAGGTACAGAGCTTTTAGGCCCACGTGCACGGACAATTTTCTCCACCATTGGAGCGAATCTCTCCTGTGATGTAGGATACATGCTGCTGCCACTATGTGCCTACCTGTTGAGAGACTGGAGGAAACTTCTTCTGTGCCTCTCTTTGCCTGGCTTCCTTTGTTTGCCTTTTTGGTGGTAGGTAGGTGTATGTTTGCCAGAGTGTATCTATGTGTACAGAAGACACAGAGATTTTCAATAGTTAAAATAAAGCAAGCATAATTTTGGATTTGACATGTCTTAACAATATGAATGAAATCAAGAAGTAACTAAGTGGTGAAGTACGGAAACAAATTTTCATAAAATACCTTTCTGTGAAAAGTAATAGAAACCACATTTGAAAATGATTTCTCAAGACATACTAGAAACACACGGAAAACATGGCAAAAATATAAGAGTGAAATGTATCTAGAAAAACATTCTTTTATCTAAAAAGATCTAAAAAAAGATTCTAAAGGAGCATCTACCAAAGGGTGATTTTTTAATTATTTTCTGTTTGATTCTTTTATTTACGTTTACTAAAGTCACAGGAAATACCCTTTGCATTATTTCCTTGTTTCCAGATTCCCAAAGCCTTTTCTCTTATTTCTAACGATGATCTTGATGTGTATCGAGACAGGTTCATCCCAGAGTCTCCTCGTTGGCTTGTGTCTCAAGGAAGAGTTAAAGAGGCAGAGGCTATAGTGAGAGATATTGCAAAGAGGAACAAAATCCATCCACCAGCAGTAATATTTCATTCTTCTGAGGTGAGATTTGAAACTGTACTTTAAGGCTGTTTGGACTGTATAACCGTAAACTTGCTGTTGCTCAAAAGGTTATAATACCTTTTGAGGAACAGCAAGTTAACAAGTCTGTATTGTCTCTATCTCTTCCCATTTACAACATACTTAAGTAATTATTGCATGATAAAATAATTGTCTACTTTACCCAATTAATGCGTTATTATGCTAACATATTAATGTGCCCTAAAGCACATCTAAATATGTTTAACAGACTAATTTAATTAGAATTTTAACTGTCTATTTCCATCCTTTGATAGAAAACAGCTTCTATTTCCATCCTTTGATAGAAAACAGCTTTTGCCGACATTCCTACTGTTTTTGTGCCTGTGTTCACTCATTAACTTTTTTAACCTCTACTTAAAGCACATTTGGACAATGTCTTCTGCTATGTCAAAGTGTCCTCTGATCCCTGAACTGTGCACCCCTGCAGAAGGAACCCCCTAAGGAGAGGAAGAAAAGATCCAACAACATCTGCGACCTGTTACGTTCTCGAAACATCCGTGGGATTTCGCTCACGCTGTGGCTGGTCTGGTGAGTCCCTGCTGTCCTGCGTTTGGTACAGTGATCCCACATGCCCAGCTATGTCAACACGTGAAAATCCCAGTAGATCAGCAGTTTCTGAAATACTCAGACCAGCCCTTCTGGCACCAACAACCATGCCACGTTCAAGTCACTCAAATCACCTTTCTTCCCCATACTGATGCTCGGTTTGAACTGCAGGAGATTGTCTTGACCATGTCTACATGCCTAAATGCCGCCATGTGATTGGCTGATTAGAAATTAAGTGTTAACGAGCAGTTGGACAGGTGTACCTAATAAAGAGGCCGGTGAGTGTATGTTTCGAACACTAGTTTGTCCGGTTTGGGAAGGTTTTCAGTGTCACTCCATTTGTGACTCTGAGCAAGAACGAACCAGTCTCTTCAGCAGTGAAAGCAAATGAATTTGCCAACGTAACATTAAACGTTCTGTTTTCTTACGAAACTTTTCTTTTCTATGATTTACCCATCATTTACCTACCCGTGGTCGATAAGCTCAATAAAGGTGCAGATGTGTGTCGGGTGTCGCACATCGGCAGATGTGACGCATATTTTGAGCGACAGAAAACAATCATCTTCAAATTTAGAATTATATTAAAAAAAGAACAAACTAAAATAAAAAATACATTTTAATTATTTAATTTCCAAAGTCACAGGGAGCAACAACAGAAGGGTGAAAGAGCCACATGCGGCTCTAGAGCCGTGGGTTGCCGACCACTGCACTAAAGAGAAAAGTTAGTGATTCTTGGAGTCCAGTGAAGGATATTTACTCTAACAATGTACAACAAATGGAATAAGTCCTCATAATTCAATGTTGAGCCATTTTTCTATTGTACAGAGTTAACTACTTGCTGTGTTCAACCCAATAGGAACAGCCTGACCATCGGCTATTACGCGATTTCCCTGAATACCTCAAACTTATACGGTGACGTCTACTTCAACTGTTTCCTGTCTGCTTTGGTGGAGTTGCCAGCCTACATCTTGTCATGGGTTTTGTTTCGCTGGTGCTCCAGACGGCTGAGCGTCTTCTCATCTCTCTTTGCTTGTGGAGTACTGCTACTCTTCGTTCAGCTGATACCAGCAAGTCAGTAGCAAATCGAATGTAGCTTTACATATGTTTTCATAAATTAATTTTAGCTCATATTAAAATGAAATGAATTGTTCATAGGTTGACACTTGTCTGAGCCAGGTGACGTCAAACCTACAGCAGTTCTCTTTAGTCAGTTAATGTTGGACAGCACTGGTAATGATATTTTGAGTACGGTAAGCAGTAGTCCAACATCCTGCCTATGTTAATCAGTCTTGTATTTTACTGTATTGTACAGTACTAGATTTAACTGTAATGTGCAGTATACAGTATACTGCAGTATACTGTACAGCATTATACTACACTATGCTTCATATAATGCTTTATATGCATATTATACAGTAATTATTTCTTTTTAGTGTTAAAGTAGCAGAGTTATATGTTGTTAATTGATTTTTTTTTTCTCTTTTTTTAAACACCCACAGCATGTTTGACATGAAGTAAATCATTATATACAGCACATGCAGTTCCTTTATCCAAATCCATTTCAAACAACTGAATGATCCACTTCTGCCTTTTTCAGACCTGGTCCTCTTGGCTATAACACTTGAGATGATGGGGAAGTTTGCTGTGTCCACCGCCTTTGCCTTTGTGTATGCATACACTGCAGAACTGTACCCCACTGTGCTGAGGAACACAGCTATTGGTGCATGTTCCACAGCCTCCAGAATAGGCAGCATCATTGCTCCTTATTTCATCTACTTAAGTAAGGATTCACACATTTCTGCCAGAAAATCTGGTCCTTTTTCTAACATCATCTACAAACAAGTCACACTAAGCACTTAGGGGTTACTTTGGTGACGACTGCACAATATTTTACTGGGGCGTTCCGCTTTTCTTTTTCCACTTAACATTAACCCTTTCTTCCACAGACGTCTTTTTCTTCCGTCCTTTAGAACTTCACCCTTTGTCGTATTGTTTTGAGTTGTCTCTTCGTGCTAAGGTTGTATTTCCTCTGACGTACACGCTGCCACAGGGAGATATTGGACTTCTCTGCCCTACATCCTAATGGGAAGTCTCACAGCTGTGACGGGGTTGCTGAGCCTACTGCTGCCTGAGAGCTTTGGAAGGCCTCTGCCAGACACCATGGCTCAAATGCAGCACTTCCCTGGGTAAGAGAATGTGTCCCTCACGGTCTTATATTTTCGGTCAACATTGAGAATAAAGGCCCGTTTGGCTTTTTAATCTGGCCCTTCAAACCTGTCCAAATCATATTATCAATTTATATTATCATTAATAATTATCATGCCCACATTTCCCAATTAAATGGCATAGGAAAGGCTAAAAGCATTTTAGCATTGAGCCTTTATGTATGACTTTTACATGTGATTTATCTTAGTTCACACGAACGCTCCATCTATCTGATTCATATGTTAGGACCCATTGTGGCCCACGAGTCAAAAGAATGCCCACGCCTGGTGTAGACAATCGCTTTTTTTCACCTCCTCTATGGTACATGGAAATACCAGACTTTAAATACTTTTTAACTACTGACTGAAGTTATTTCTTTTCTCAATCTAGATGTTGTCAGAAGACTGCATACACAGTCACAAAAACAGACGAAGAAAATCCAGATGTACTGAACCTTCAAGTCTTGAATGAAGAAAGTACAAGAGATCCCGTCATTCAGCACATCTCTTCTTAAATAGCATTCGTCAAGCACAACTTCATCAAAAAGTTCTAAAGTACATTAAGAACATTAAACATGGGTAGATTGTGTTGCCTATTCTGCTTCATCCTGTCATTAAAAAAAATAAATCCTACCGTGGCCTGGTTTGGATCCAAAGCATCTTAGCTGAAGTCTGCGTGTCCCTTGGAGCCATTCTGTGTTGTTAGGTAAATATGACTTTTCTGGGAAAGAGAGAGAAAGAGAGAGAGAGAGAGAGAGAGAAAGACAGAACACATGACTACATTGTAGGTGGCTGACAGATGGTGTATTTAGTGCCTTCCCTGTTGAGAGCTTACAAGTGTAGATGGCACAAAATAAAGTAGTGGCAAATAAAGTTGTTTGGACAAAAAGTCCAGATTATTCAGCGTTTTTCTTTTACAGATATAAAGTAATCACAAGCACTATTTCTGGTCTATGGAGTCCTTAATCTAACAGACAGTTGACTGTTCGTGTTGCGTATCAACCTTTGGTCAAATACATTACTGAATATATGGAAGAAATTGTTTTATATCCTTTTTAGGCTAACAACACTAACGTTTGTATAAAAGAAATTACAGTAAAAGGATAATGGGCCAAGTTGTTGAGTCCATCAGTGAAGTAACTCTGTGTGGGACTTGAAGGAGTTGAAGAGTTCACAAGCTTCAGTAGGATATGATTTCCTTAAATATTTACAATCACCTTTAGAGAGAAACAGATATACTGTAGTAGCACAAACGACAGCGCATCCTTTTACAGGCTGCTGGTTTTGTTGTTGGACATTATCGTACATTCGACCAACTGCTGTGAGCCTCTAACAACTGTCATCAGTTTAAGCCTTTCCCACAGTGCACTCGAACAATACAACATCCCAAGTATAAGAAATGAGTGTCTGCTTCTCTGACGCTGACACATTGTTTAACAGCTCCCTCTTGTGGTGTGAACCCTTCTGAAGCCCTTAGACTTCCGTTGCGTAGAAGATTATTACTTAAGTGTTGTGTACACTGCGTACCAGTATCAAAATAAATGCAAAAAATACTTAATTTCTTTGATGAAAACACAGATCACAATTGAAATATCGGTTAAGACATATTTAATTAAAATGATTAATTATGTGATTAAAGCATATTAAATACTAATAAAAAAGAATATTAAAAAATACAATTAAAAAATAAATAAATATAACTGGACTTATTATGGATCTACATATTTCTATATTTATCTAAATTTATCCAATATTCTGTATAAAAAAGAAAACCAAAAAGGGTTGTGAAGGAACCGATTATTATTAGCAATAGTATTTGCCCCCCATCTCATAATTATTGTAAATAAGAAAATAGAAGGAAAAGAACTGTGGTAATGGGTATGTTGACGGCAAAACTATAAATAGCTGCTCTGTATTTCTGCAGCTGTCCCCTTCATATCTCTCTACCCTGACCCTCTCATATTTCCCTAGCACCCATGCTGCCTCGTTCTGCACAGACAACAGCCTGGCCATGCTCTGCCCACTGGGCCGGGCCTCTCTGTTCCTCTCCCACTCACCTCGGACGAGTGAGGGTGTTCACTTGGAAGGCCCAAGTCCCAGTGCGGCCCAATAAAAGAGCGACGACCTGAAGTTAACTGGGGTAAGAGAGAAAGTAATGAGCTCCGACTCTTGTGGAACATACGTATGGTGAGCAGTTTGCTCTGCTCACGGTCTTCCTGCGCTAGTTAAAGCTTCTGCTAGGGTTCCAGTGGCATCTCAGAATGGCTGTTTGCTCTGACTATTTATAGGAAAGCACTGATGAAAGCAGGGTTTGAGGTGTAGAAACAGTTTGCTGCGGCAGTGCAATTCACTTGGCCTTTGAAACTGTGAAAGAAAAAACACCTCGATGACTTCAGTTTAGAAAGTTCCTCATTTGTAATGGTGTGTGTTACACTCAGTAAAACCTAATTTATTTTTCCATAATAAAATGTCTTTTACATTTAATCTACCATCAGGTTATCTAGTTCTAAACACTGACAATGATCTAAAAAATGCATCACAGAACAAACGTGCAATTTCAATGTAATGTTATAAATGTTATATAACGATTATATGCTGTATAAATTCACAGTCTAGTATGGTATTATCTCTTAGTACCATCTAGCTAACCCTACTGCTCAAGTCAATTTATTTCCTCCTTATGTGAGTAAACAAACTATCACTGGCTATCACAGAATGACTAAAATATTGTTTATTTAATAGCCCTCTTTTACACACTTTGTAGTATCCAGATGTAATATTTTTTGTACATTTTTTTGTCCATAAGAGAGCTATCTAATTTTCATAACGTTGTAACTATTCTCTGGTCTAACTGCTCTCCTGGAGTGATCAGTGATATGCAGGAAATGACCTCATAGTTTTCAACTTCTTTAAACTTTAATTCCTAGTCTTCTCTGCTACTCGCAGAACATCTCACATTTTTACATCTCTAATCATTCCGTAGAACTCTATTCTCCACCATCCAGCTTTGTTCCATGACCACTGGCCTATCACCATGGCATACAGAGGCCGCTTTTCATTTTGGGATCACAAGGAAAGTAACCCTTTTTAAAGCATTTTTTTTTTTTTTTTTGCATTTATTTTTGCATCTTGCTAGTTTATATATCGTACAATTTTATTTTTTTAATTTTATTTTTAATTTATTCACATTCAACCAAAATAAAATGTAAATGTAAAATGTGTTTTATGTTTTTTATTTGTATTGTGTAGGTTAAAGTGGACAACAAGCCAGTTGTAAGTTTTTCACCTCTTTTTTCTCTCTCTAAAAAATAGAAAAGTTAGGGTTAGGGTTAGGGTTAGGAAAAAAATGTAAGCTAAGTTAAGTTAATTCTAAGTTTATGTAAGTTTAAGGTACGTTCCGGAATCAAGTATCTACGTACGGGCCGACTCTCTTCCCTCCATCCCTCCTCCTCCGCACGTGCCGCCATTAACCACTACTGTATCGTCTGTCTCACAAGTAACAACTCATAATTAAAACCACATTTTATTTTATATCACAGGAATCCTTATATACTATATATGTTTTGTGTGTATGTCTCTATAGCAATTAAAAACATGTTTTTGTCCATTGTTATTAGCACTAATAAGGTATTTCAAGGTATTACTGTAATTGTACTTGACATTGTCCTGAATTTATTAACCTTGAACTTTTGACAGCAAATAAGAAAATTCACCGTTTTCTGCCTCCACTTTTTTGTGTCCAGGCTGATGCAGATAGCGGTAAGCCTCAGACAGTCGCCAAACAAGAACCAATCACAGGAAGCGGTGCACAGCCAACCGCATCGACAGCTGAAACACCAAGCAGTTCATATGCCATGGGCGGGCCAGATGGAGAGCAGAGTTCCAGTGGAAAAAAAGTGGTGAGGGTCGTAAGAAGGGTGGTGAGACGTGTGGCACCTGACCCGACTGAAGAACAGAGCCAGCCCACTGTTCAGGAGTCGGCCACGTCTTCATTCAAAACCACTAAGGCAGCCGCTAGAGACGACAAGGATGATATATCAATGGGGTTGACCAGTCTTATGGGCAGAAGCCGCACCAAGGAACACCGACTCCGCTCACGGACCCAGGATCGCAAGGAGGACTTGAAAGAAGAAGGGAAGAACCAGGATGAGGAAAATGCAAAGGTGGATGAAGTGGAGAAAAAGCCTGAGGAAGACAAACCCGTTGAAGACTCATCCAAATCAGCACCTAGCCCTACAGCAAAGATGAATTCTCCCACCCCTCAAGTTGGGTTCATCCCTCCACCTAAGCCGGACCCTCTAGCCCCACCAGCTGGTTTCATCCCTGCACCCAGACAAAATCCTTTGACTCCTCTGTCTGCTGCCAAAAAACACAGTCCCGGGCCACCAAAACAGAACACTCTCCCAAGACCTCCGGGATTCATCCCTATTCCAAAATCAGACCCCTTGGCTCCTCCAGCGGGCTTCATTCCAAAGCCCCGCACAGTTGCTGTAAAGAAACCTGAGGTATTTTGTGTGGTTCCTAATCCAAGGGTAGAGCAAGCTGAATAGCAGTTACTCTGGCACCTGTCTTTATAGCTACTTTGCAACTTTTAGATACTGATACTGCATTTACATTTGTCTGGACAAAACAAATCATATTTGAACAAAGTTACGGGCAGCGTTCACACCTGAAGATACCATAAAATGAAAGGTGTATTGTTAAAATATAACTTAATGTACAAGTCAGAAGGTCCGATTTTTCCGAGACAAATTTTAGAAATTAGAATAAAGTGAATTGTTCTAACATAGAATTTTTAAAGGCTACCCTTTCCCTATGTTTCTTCCTGTATAATACGTAGGTTGGACCATACAGTATAGCAAACAGAACACCTTTCCTTCATTTTTAGATAGCTACTGATTTTCCTTATCATATATATATATATATATATATATCTATATAAATATAGATAAATATATATACAAGGGAGGCGCCATTATGCAAGAATGTTTCATTAACATTTAAGTTCCAAATATTTAGAATTTTCTGGGGTTTTTTATCTGACAGACTTTATAGGGATAAAATAATGACAAATTGTAAAACAAAACTGCTCATGATCAAAGCTCAGTGGTCACAACGTCAATCATTTAAATTAAATTTCAAATCAAAATATAAAGGAATCAAACAGAAATGTACTTAAACTAAACAAATGTAATTAACCTGGGCCAATAGAACTAAACCATAGAAAATGAGCCAAAATGTTTTATGTGATAAAAAAAAATCATACTTAACCTCATTTTCCCTTGTTATTTCTCCTCTCTTTCTCTCTTAATACTGTCTTAAGGTCAATGAGACAGCTTCTCCCCCTGCTACACTGAATGTTAAACCATCCCCTGTGGTCAAGTCTACAGCAAATGAAAAGGTACGTTTTCATGCCGGTGCTAGAATAATCCTCACAGCATCTCTGTCACCATTTCAAAACACTAGACTTTTTTTATTCCTTGACAGATTCAACCAGTCGTCTGTTGAATGTAATTTGTTTTTTTTTAGCTGTACTATATTTGCAATCACCAGTCCTATGCAACTGTAGGTCCCAAAGCTGATTCCCACTGAGGAAGATTATAGGCGTATGGCGAGGATCTTCACTTCCAGTGATGATAATGTAAAGTTTGTCTCCTTGGTTTGCACTTGTCATGCTTTAAATGATCCTGCTGTGACCAGACAGACTAAAGTGCTGCAATCCAAAAAAGTCCAGTTCATACAGTATCAGACCAGAGACAACTCTGTATTTCTCTTTGTTTACTGATATATCATTCTGATTAATAACGTGAAAATACAATAAAACTTATTTTTACAGGTTGACAGAAGAAGCCATTATATAAAAAAATTAGTCTCGTGATTTCCTTGGCTGTGATTGGTTTAATTATTGCTGCGTTTTTTTCTTAATCAACAGTTTGTCTTTGTTTTTATTTTGCTTGCTCTGTCTTTTAAACCTGCCTGATACTGAAATTATTTTTGCTGCGTGCATGACTACTGGGCTAGCTTCCAACATTTCCAATGCATACTGCCTGTTTTACCAGTCTTGCCAGTAGGGGTGATGCGGCCAAAAAATTAGACTTGACAAACTACTAAAACTGGAGGTTAATTTGCTTGTAATAATATAGTCCTTATTTAATCACTTTGTACTTATTAGCATTAGCATTAGCTATTCTATTATCTTACCCTTTGCTGCTCACTGTCCCTTACCCTTAGGCTGCTAATGTAATAATGTAGAGCAACTAGTATCGCGCTTTAATATATTATATTAGAGCCAATGACTTAGACAGCTCCCCCTTACCCTTAGGCTGCTAATGTAATAGTTAGTGCTACAGTTATATTAGAACCAATGACTTAAACAGCTCTCTCGGCTATAGATGCCTGACATGAATTTGTATTCATTATTTGTACTGCTATTGTGTTTTGAGATGCTTCTAAAAGGTCATATTTTCCAACCTCCCATGTGTAATTTTTTTATGAACCAAAATCCAATGTTTTTGCAAATGTAAACTTTTTATTTGATTCTCAGTACTGACTTATCTCTGTGCAAATGTAAACTTTTTATTTGATTCTCTGACCTACTGACCTATCTCTGCTTCTTTCCCTCTCTTGCTGTAGCTGGTTGAAGACCCCGTGGCCATGCTCCAAAAGGCACACTCATCTGCAGCTAAGGTCTGGCAGTGTTTATGAATGATTGTACTTCCGTTAGTGCTTCACATTAATTTTTGCTTTGGCATGTTTTGCAGTTAGGTGTGATTAAGTGGTGTGGGTGAATGTTTTAGTAGAGATGCAGCAACAACAAGAAGAACATTTTTCACTCATCTTGTCAGCCTTGTTCTTGTTGACTAACATGAAACTATAACTTACTGTACCAAGTCATTAACTTGTTTATGTCCAGAGGTGACAGGGAAACCTAGGTTTTAGTGAAATATGCATGTGTGCATGGGTTTTACTGTTATATTGAGAAAATGACAATAATACAAATCAATTCACGATCACATTTTTTGTCATTCTTGATATGACAGGGAAAAACTGTGGAGCAGATAACTGCAGAGAGAGCCTGGTATAATTCAGAAAAGGTGTGGCTTGTTCACAAGGATGGATTTTCACTGGGTGAGGAAGAAAAAAGTCTTCTTATTGATTTAGTACTGATGATATTGCAATACCTTTGTTTTTTCTTTAGTAAAAGTGGCGATGAAGTTAAAAAACAAACATTTAAACATCACTTTTTCGTCCCTCAATGGGTAAATATACAGTGTACAATGAGTCTTTGCAACCCACATGTGTAACATACCTGCGATCGTTGACTTACTACATGAGATTATTAGATTATAAGATATTAATGAAATCCAAACTCACCTGTTGAAACACAGCAACTCTCCTGAAGTCCGATGTGAGCACTCTGCCAGAGGGGAAGGCAAAAATCCGCCTTGATAGTGATGGAACCTTGATGGATGTGGATGACAATGACATAGAGAAGGTAAGACATCATGTGTATTGGCAAGAATCTGGCGATACAATACATATCACAATACCGTGTCAATGGTACAATATACTGTGATATACTGTGATACTATAGGCACAATGATATGTTGAGTTTTTTAAGCGATTAAATTGTGGGAAAACTGTCAGCAAAGTAAACACACAATGATGATACATGCTTAACATCAGGTTACAAAATTAGAACATAGGGATCTACATTTTGTAATTGCTAGAGAAGAAATGAAGGCAAAATAAAATGAACCTATGTCATAAATATTTCCAGGTCAATTGTTACTGTAACGACCTTAGTCTGACTAGAAGAACACACTCCCGAGGTTCCGAGAGTTGGACCTACAGATTTGACTACAGAAGCGGCAGTGCCAATCCTAATTGCTATTAGCATTGTGCTAATGAGCAATCTTTTTGAGTCAGTTTACACTCTTCACAATGGTACAAAACG
>NC_024325.1:1178325-1178960 GCF_000523025.1 Cynoglossus semilaevis | reverse complement strand
TCTCATCCAACAAAATATAAAACACCAGTTTGTAACAAGTGAAAGACTTATAATAGGAATTCTCTCGTCAGTATCTTGGGTCAAAGTGAGGGCATACTCACGAAAATAAATAAAGAAGCAAGTGCTACCCCATGTGGTGGGACATGGTAACCACATTATATAAAATATATTTATCGGCGTATTAATAGTATTTTGTTACACCCCTAGTACTTCCTGTCAGTAATGGATGGGTTGAGTTTGTGAGCAGTCTGTGACTTGTAATTTCAGGCAAACCCTCCATCTTTGGACCAAGTGGAGGACCTGGTATTTCTTCAGTACCTGAATGAGTCAAGCGTGATGCACTCCCTGCAGAAGCGCTACAGTAGCGACCTGGTACACACACATGCTGGGCCCAACATGGTGGTCATAAACCCCATTAGTTCTCCTTCCATGTACTCCGAGAAGGTAGGCTACAAGAAACAGTATACACAAAACACAAACAGGCTTTTGACTACTGAATGTAAAACGAAAGCTGAACTCACTGCTCTTTGCTACTTTGTCATTTCTACCAGGTAATGCAAATGTTCAAGGGCTGCAAAAGAGAGGATACAGCACCTCATATTTATGGCATGGCTCAGGCAGCCTATAGACACCTC
>NC_024325.1:1168411-1178280 GCF_000523025.1 Cynoglossus semilaevis | reverse complement strand
GTAGTGGCAAGACCACCAACTGTCAGCACATCGTTCAATATCTGGTCACTGTAGCTGGGAGTGCAAACAAATCATTCTCTGGTGGGTAACAAAGGATAAAGACTGTAAATGGCAGTGCGTAAAATTATATTGTACACTGTTGGTATTTTTTCAGGTATTTTTTATGTTTTTGTCTGTAGCAGAGAAATGGCAGGCAGTCTACACAGTACTAGAGGCATTTGGAAATGCCTCTAGCTGTATAAACGGTAACGCAAGTTGCTTCTCCCATGTTGTTTCCCTGGACTTTGACCAGACAGGCCAGCTGTCTTCGGCCTCTATACAGGTACACAGGTTGATGTTCACCAAAAATAATTTTCACAGGGCCAGAAATATTCTAGACAGACAGCTTGGATATGGACAAAAAAATAGATAAAAATCACATCTGTCAGACGAATCGTTGAGCCAGGCCGCTATTGTGGCATGTGGACAAAAAAATAGATAAAAATCACATGTGTCAGACGAATCAGTGAGCTATTGTGCCATGGTCATGAGAGATCATTAGGTGTGCCGTGGAAAATTATCCAATTTCACCTAATTGGGCTTATTTATTGCATATAATTTTTTTGCTTGTCAAAGCATAAAGGTCAGAACAATTAAATAATATTCTGCTAGGTGGCAGCAGAGGGCTATGAAAACTAAAAAAAAGATAATCAGAGCTGCTGAAGATCTTTGTGAGTGTCTTTCTTCAATTCCTGCCAGTATATCAGCGTCATCTTCAACTAAACAGGCCAAGATTTAAGTCAATAATGAAGTTATTTAAACTATAAGATGATTGTATTTCAATACATATACTTTTTGTGAGATTTACTAATGTCATGTCTATTACTTCAGGCAATGCTTCTGGAGAAGACGAGGGTAACTAGGAGACCCGACGGAGAGTCTACTTTTAATGTGTTTTACTATCTTATGGCGGGAGTGGACAGCTCTCTCAGGTTGGCGACAGTAACAATCAGTAAACAGTAAACAATCGTGAGGCTCTTCACCATTTAAACAGCATCACTATGAGAGATAATAACGTTGTTGTTGTCTCTCATTTCCCCAGGACCGAACTGCACTTCAACTATTTTGCAGAAAACAATGTATTTAACATTGTTAATCTGTCAAAGGTAAGTCAAGCACACTTGTTTTCATAGTTTTCTAGAAGTCTTACCCCCTGATTAGAGAAATGCTCCTCGCTTGGTAAACAAATAACAATGTGGCTCATGCTTTAATATATGGGTAATAATGTGTTGTGTTTTTGTGCTCTGTGTTAGACTGAGGAGAAGCAATGGGCCTCACAGCAGTTCCTCAAACTTCAGGCAGCAATGAAGATGCTGGGCATCACCACTGATGAGCAGAAAGCCTTTTGGCTAATTCTTGGAGCCATCTGTCACCTAGGAGCAGCAGGAGCTACCAAATGTGAGACTGATGAATATACCGTATGATGATATTTAGAAAATATAAAGTGTGTATTATGTCACTAAAGGCTAAAACAGCAGTCACTTTAAAGATGTATTTGAACTTAATACATATTTTAGGATCGATTGATTATTTTAATTCGAAATTTGGAAACAGAAATATATTAGAACAATAGTTAATATTAATCTGTAACTGTAGAGACCTGAAATAACACAAGAGGGCAGCAATCGTTTATTGACTGCAAATACTGAATCGAGCCATGGTTATACACAGGAAGAGGATGGCCTTTTAATAGATGAGCACAGATGCTATCTAAATACTTTCTGTCAACTACCTAATTTACTTGCATTTATATAGACTCCTTATTTTGAATAAAAAAAATACTACAATATTCCTTAATCGTTTTAAGTGTTGATAAGAGGGCAAAAAGAAAAGATTGCCTTTCAGACACCCTGTAATGTACAATACTTTACTTAGTGCTTTTAATAACTACATTTAAAAAAAGTTTTTTTTCCTACAAAGAAAAAGCATTTTGACATGACGGGAAAATAAGTTCAAACCACAGCCATCAATTACCTTGTGCCTTAAGTGCACATTTTAGCAGCTGTGTTTGTGTCAGCTTGACCACAGAAATACAGTAATTCTACCCTGTCAAAAAAGAATGACTGTAACAAGGCTACCATGGCAGCTGCGCGCCGGGGAAAACTTGGCAGAGTGACTAATGGAGCCTTTTAATGTGTGTGTCTCAGCTGGCAGAAAACAATTTGCACGTCATGAGTGGGCCCAGAAGGCAGCCTACCTGCTAGGCTGCACCCTGGAAGAGCTCTCCTCCTCCGTCTTTAAGAACCAAGCCAGAAGTGGTACCTGCCGTCAGACGTCTGAAGAAAATTGCTCTGCAGATGCAGGTAGTCAAAAAACAAAAAAACTCAAACATATTTATACACAATTACACACCAGCACACACAATGTTTTTCCTTGTCTTTTCTGTCTGGCTCTAAACATACCTAATTTTCCGGACTATTAGACATTCCAGATTATAAGTCGCACCAGCCAAAAATGCATAATGAAAAAGAGAAAACATATATAAGTCTCGCTCCAGTGCCCTCTAGGGGCTATCAGTGTGAAAATAACAAACGTGTATACTTTCAGTGGTATAGGAGTAGCAGATACTGGTCCATAAGTCTAGAGTGCCATCTAGTGGCTGTCAGTGTGAAAATAACAAACGTGTATACTTTCAGTGGTATAGGAGTAGCAAATACTGGTCCATAAGTCTAGAGTGCCCTCTAGCGGCTGTCAATGTGAAAAAAACAAACGTGAAATTATATACAGTATTTTAATATATAAGTCGCAAACCAAGCCAAAGGATGAAAAATGATTATCTGCTTGTTATATCTGATTCGTTCTATGTCTGGCTACTTTCGCTGCTAGGATCCAAAGCTACAGCGATGGAGTGTCTCGAGGCCTTGGCATCAGGGCTGTACTCTGAAGTCTTCACTGTCCTAATCTCGTTCATAAACCGGTTAGTATATTATATATTTGACCCAGGATTCAAATCTAAGCCCATAGCTGATCCATAAATATCACCTCAATCATTTTGGCTTACATTTTTGTTCATGTGGTTTCATGTCCTACAGGAGCTTGAAATCCAGCCACAACTCACTGTGCTCCCTGCTCATTGTGGACACGCCAGGCTTTCAAAACCCAAGGCTGATGAGGCGTGAGTGCGGTGCGACCTTCGATGACCTCTGTCACAACTACACTCAGGAACGGCTGCAAGATCTTTTCTACCAACGCACCTTTGTTGAGGAGCTGGAGAGACACAAAGACGTGAGGAGGATTGACATATTGTCCATTTCTCTCTCCCTATTTCGGCCCTGTGTACACTTGACATTTTTCCATATTAACGATTCTATCAGTCCATCATTGCCCCAGATCTACGCACCTACGTTATTTGTCCTTCTGATCCATCAGTATACGACTGTGGTTTTTCTATCTTCTTCAGGAGAACATCGAGATTGCTTTAGAGGACACAGGACCCAGCGTGTCTCTGTCAGTGCCAGTGATAGACCAAGCCTCAAGTCAGGCACTGGTAAGATCAGTGCCACGTTTGTCGACTTAATTTCTTCTACTTTAACAGTTATGTAGAGTGAATATTTACATAATGACTTTAGACTCTAACACATTTTTATATTCATTCTTATTTTAGGTTTTAACGTTAGAAAGCTTTTTGATAAAGAAGAATTCAGAATAAATCCATCTCTTTTGTCAGTTGCACCCAAACAAAAATATGGGAATGCAGATTTCGTACAGGAAATGCAAAAAAAAAAAAAAAATTCATATTAAAATGAATCCAAATTGAATCCATATTTCTAGGAAGATTTAGAAGAAAGCTATTGAGGGAGTGAAGGATTTTTCTGGTTGAACGTCGCTGTGTGATCTTTGTATACTGTTTATTTTTACATTTGTCTGACAGGTACGTACAATTCGAACTGACGAGTCGCGCGGTCTATTATGGCTGATGGAGGAGGAGTCGGTGCAGCCCGGTGGATCGGAACAGACGCTGCTGGAACGTCTGTTTAGCTACTTTGGACCCGCTGAGAGAAAGAGTAAAGGCAAGGAGACCCATGCATGTTTACAAAACTTTTAACATATACCGTACGTAGTATATGCAGGTAACCAAATGACATAATGATAAAGTATCTGAACAGATATTAAATAACCAACATGTACTACCTTATTCAACCTTTTTAGCCTCCATCCACTTCATCTCCATTTTCCTCACCACTGCTCACTACTCTCACCACAGATTAGAATGTCAACTGCATATATCATGATTCACAGAGCCTCCTGCCTGACCTCATCTGTCAAACTTTCCATCACCGTAGCACACTTCCTCACTCCATCCTCACTATCCTTAACTGACCCGACCCGCTGAACATCTTTTAAGCTCTATCTGCTTCGGCTACTGCTACTGACTCTCAGCCACTTCGAGTCTTCTAGGCTGACAGTATGTCCCTCAGAATTCCACTTTTTCTTTGAATATATTTACAACTCTCTTCTGACCAGAGACCTGTACTGGTCCACGAACCAGGGATTGGGTGATCCCTGGTGTAGAGTATTTGTGGAACCTCTCTGTCTATGTCCATTCTCACAGCACTTTTTACATTATACATCAGGTCATGCTTTTCTTTTGAAGAGTGAAAAAGACAATCATTTTCTACTGGGGCACAGTCACGGGACAGATTGGGTCGAATACAACGTCTCTGGATGGCTTAACTACGCGAAGCAGAACATCGCTTCCACAAACGCCGTCGGCCTTCTGTACAACTCTCAAAAGTAAGTGCCACAAAGTGCTACACTGGATATCAAATCCATCAACACGTGGTGCTGATTTGGCCTGTTTTTTTTGTGCAGGAAGATCATTAGCTCACTGTTCACGAGCCGGACAGTTGGAGCCACTGCTTCGTCTGGTTCCATCGCGGGCCTTGAAGGTGCTTCCCAGCTTGGATTGCGACGGACCACTAGCATGAGAAAGACTTTCACCACAGGGGTGGCAGCCATAAAGAAAAAGTCGCCATGCATTCAGATAAAGCTTCAAGTGGTAAGGAAAGATGGAGGGGGGGGGGGCAAATAGGTTTCTAGGCTTTGTTGAAGTGCATCTAAGTGATGGAACTAAGTAATGGAAACATTTATTTTATGATTTAAAGCACAGTGCTTTAAAATGTACCTTGTGGTTGTTAAATGTGGCGGTGAGAAGTGGTGTTCTGGTCCTGATGACTCAACAGGTTTTATGCTAACTACCCTTAAAATCAACAGCTACCTCTTCAAATATATATCTTATCTTAACTTCACTCCCAAAAATATATATAATACGTTTTTTTCAACATAGTTTTATCTGCTTTTTTATACTATTATTAAAATCCCTGATTTTTTACCCATAAATATCATATAAAATAATAATAAAATAATAAAAAAAGATTAATATTTTTACTGTCATTGCTTTCCAGGATGCTCTTCTTAACATGGTCCAGAGGTCCAGGATCCACTTCATCCACTGCATATTGCCCAAGGCTGACGCCCTGAAGAATCTAACTGGATCCGAGGCTCACGGAAAAAATGGAGATCCAGGCTCAATCCAGCTGGATGCAGCGCTGCTCCGTGCTCAGCTTCGAGGCTCCAAGCTCCTGGATTCTCTCCAGATCTACAGACAAGGTGAAAGTGCTGCTGCTGCTTAGGTTATTAACACACAAGTTCTACCTGAAATTTTCTGCCATTGCAGTTTAAAAAAAAAACCTTGGATTTTCCAACAACTGGATTTAATCACCATTTTCTTAAAAGTATCTTCTTAAAAATACTTTAAGGCATATGTGTCAAACTCAAGGCCCGGGGGCCAAATGCGGCCCGCCGAGCCGTTTTGTGTGGCCCGCTTAACCTATGGAATTAAATGGTTTCTTATTACAAAGCAATGAACAATATACAATATTTGTAGCTTGAATAAATAATAATCAATTGCAGAAACATGTATAAGTCTGTGATGGAGTAGTTACATCTATACCAGTGGTCCCCGTGACCTATTATTTTAAAATATTGCACGATTATCTTTAAATAATAAAAAAGTAAATGGATATGACCGCGGCCCTTAAAGGGGACCAGGAAAGTCACCTGCCAAAATGCACACTCACTGTATACATGACACACCGCGTTTCATGGTGCCGACGTCCGCAGGTTTCCCTGTCCACATGGTGTTTTCCGAATTCCGACGACGTTTCGATGTGCTGGCACCACACCTCACCAAGAAGCTTGGACGGAATTACATAGTGAAAGATGAGAGGAGAGTAAGTAAAAAACCTTGCTATTTGTTGGAGAGAGTTAAGAGTTATGTTATGAGAACATGGTTCCATTAAAACTGACACTGATTTGTCAGTCCCTTTGTCATCAGACTTAACCTTGTTCATTGTACATCCTTCCAAGATGGAGATAATATAGTAGACATTCAACTGTTTCATGAACATGGGCATTAGAAGAAAACATAAGGAACCAAAAAATGTGTAGTAGAGGGTATTTTATCAGCTTGGCCAAAGAGTTTTGGCTGTACCATGAAACCACTCTGTCAAAAAAGCCGCTTTAAAAAAACCTAAATGTTCTTTAAATTCATCTAATTCGTCTTGTATCAAGTTCAAGAAAAAAAAAAAAACATGACAAAAAGAGTGTTTGTATGTGTGGGTTTACCAAGGTGGTGGAGGAGCTGCTGGAGTCGTTGGACTTGGAGAAGAGCAACTACCACATGGGAGTGAGCAGGGTGAGTTAGGGCGCCACACCATGAACACATGAGCCACCCCATTTGTAATATTAGTTTGGATTTACAGCCATTGTTTCTGTCTGTACACTGCCACCTGCTGACTGACTTTCCTTTCACCTTACGATTGGTCATCTTTTTCTACGTCACATCTTGCCCCGCCTGCTGAAGCTCCAGTCATAGTAACAACTCGAGAAGCTGTGATGTTTCAATGCACTCCTTCTCTTTGCTTGTAATAACAGTGTTAAGAACGTAATCACAGCTTTCTCATTTGGTCGATTCTCGGCTTCATTAGACTACTTGAATTAGCAGCTTGTTTTCTACGTACCTACATTAATGTACAGCCACAATAGCCACTTATCCTGGAGCTCAACTGAGCATCTTTTAACGATTACATCCTTGACAAATGACGTCATTTGACCCCACCCCGCCCTCTCTCTCTCTCTCTCTCTCTTTTCCCTCACTGTGTACATTTCGCCCCAGTTGTTCTTCAAAGCTGGCACCATGGCCAAGCTGGAGCAACAGAGAGATGAACACACCAAGCGTAATCTGATCCTGTTCCAATCAATCTGTCGAGGCTACCTGGCACGACAAGCCTGCAAAAAGAGAAAGGTAGGCAAGACGTCTCAATAAAATGAACAATGGTCTGTCCAAGCCATAAACAACATAAGGCCCGTGGACCGGATCAGGCCTTTTGACTAGTCTCACCCAGCTTATGACGTTGTTCCCCTTCTGATAATAGTAAAGCTGCTCACAAACAAGACATACTGTGACATATTGCTTAAGGGTTGTTGCCTCAAAGTAAGAACATTTTTGGCCCTGCTTGGGGCAGATAATCTTTCTATATGGCATTTGTATGCAGTTCAATTAGTGCCCGTTCACTCTGCTGTTGGGATAAATCTCACCAGTGCTGCGACAAACCCAACAGCGCATCTGTCAAACTAAGGCCCGGGGGCCAAATCTGGCTCGTTGTGTAATTATATTTGGCCCGCGAGATCATATTAAATGTGTACTAGAGTTGGCCTGATAGTCATATTAAATGTGTACTGGAGTTGGCCTGATAGTATATAGCCTCTATGTACTGGCAGGATTTGTAGTATTATATCTTATAGCACATACATTTGTTTTGTTGTTGGATTGTGAAAAAAAAATTTAAATTAAAAAGGAACTCGAAAGGCCATAGATAAAGAGACATAATAAGAAACAATTTTTGGTGTAAAGAGACATAATAAGAAACACATTTTGGTATTTCGGTGTTTGCACTGAAGGCTGGATAACCTCTTGATATTTTTCTATGACAGTCTAATTCTCTCTGTAATTCTTTTTCGCCGTGTGCTTAGATCCAAGATCTAGCAATTCGTTGCATCCAGAAAAACATCAAGAAAAACCGTGGTGTGAAGGGCTGGCAGTGGTGGAAGCTCTTCACGAACATTCAACCCCTCATCAAAGTCCAACTCACGGAGGAACAGATGCGAAGCAAAGACGTGAGCAGATCTCCTTGTCTGACAGATATCACTCAGCTGAACTGAGAGTAGTCAAGTCATTTTACCTGTACCGACATTTAGGGGGTTCGCTCTATTGTGTGTTTCAGGAGGAGTTGCAGCTGCAGAATGCAAAGATGGAAAAGATGGAGAAAGAGCGGAAAGAGCTAACGCTGAACACGGATAAACTGGAGAGCAGGGTGAGTCTGATTCTGGAACAGGTGTTCAAAAAGCTCAAGTATGAATACAAACATAAATAATTTATACAATACATAATACTTCTTGATAGTCAGTAATACTAATACTCACTAAGAATAAATGGGGTTAGATGGATGGATGGATGGATGGATGGATGGATAGAGCTAGATCAGTCTTTATGAATCCCTTGGGGAGTCCCTTTGTCAAATCAAGGTTTGAAGAGTTAACTTGAGGAAGTTGATTTTGACTTCACATCCAGTGTACTTTCTTGACTCTGCTCAGATTGCTGACCTACTGGCAGAACTGGCTGATGAGAGAAGTACAAGTGAGTCACTCTCACAGCTGCTGGAGACGGAGACCTTGGATAAACTTCACCTGGAAAAGGACCTAAAGGATTTACAGGCAAATCATGAAACACATTCTAAAAACATTACTCTCGAAATGTTTTGTTGTGGGTTTTTTTTTAATGGCCTTACTCGTGGATTTCAGGTGAAGTTTGATGCTGCGAAAGAACAACTAAGATCACAAGAAATGGAGTTAATGGAAGCTCGCTTGATGAAAACATCAGACCTGAACGGGGATATAGAAGACAACGATGATGGTATGTAGAGCTAGAAGCTACACATTACACACGTCTACAGAAGCATTCTTGTTCGGGTGACATTTTGGGATTAATTTGTTGTTGAATGTTCAATTTGTCATACTCACGTCTACAGAAGCATTCTTGTTCGGGCGACATTTTGGGATTAACAATATTTGTTGTTCAACTTGTCATACGATTTGCCATGATAAAATCAATGACTTCTGAGGTTTTTTAGTGACTCCATTTATGTCCACTAAGCCAGGCCTCCGTCGACGATAAGACAAAAAACAAACTTTTTTTAGAGACTTTTGTTCAGCACTAAACTCTGACCAACCGTGCAGGAGGAGAGTGGCGAATAAAGTACAACCGAGCCATTCGTAAAAAGAACCCCAGGCAGAATTTGGAGGACAAGCTGGAGACGGAGCAGCAGAGCAAGAAACAAACTGAGAGAAAGGCAAGACATTTCGTAATTAAAACGTATAAATAAATAAATGATTAAATTGCTATTTAAATAAATAATGACCGTGCGTGTGTGTGTGTGTGTGTTTGAGACAGTTCGCTGATTTGCAGGCAGAAAATGAGGACATGCAACACTCGCTGCAAAAGCTGAAGATGAAGTGTAAAAAGCTGACAACAGAGCTCCAGGACACCAAGCTCCACATACAGGGACTACAGAGTCGCAACTACGACTTGGAAAAGAAACAGAAGAAGTCAGTTTTCATTTCCTCTCCAGCCTGTCCGTCTCTCTGTCCGTCTTTCTTTTTGATCTGGCTTATGTGTCCTCATGAAGTTTCCCAATCCACATTCATGGAATCATGTTTATGTAGCTACATGACCAAACACTTAAGTTTCTTTAATCTGAATAGTGACATAT
>NC_024325.1:1160373-1168361 GCF_000523025.1 Cynoglossus semilaevis | reverse complement strand
CCCTGGGGTTAATCATAGATGGACTTAATTATGAATTAATTAATAACTAAATACTTTTTCTATCATCCCAACTCAGTATAGTTCTTTAATATGTTCTGCATCACGACACACCATCATTGTCAAAATATGATTAATAATAATAACATCCTGTAACCCAGTGTTTCGCAACCACTGTGCCGTGAGAAATCAGTAGGTGCGCCGTGGAATATTATCCAATTTCACTCAATTGGGCTGAGAACTATTATTTATTTATTGCATATAATTTTGCTTTGCACGTCAAAGCATGAAAGGCGGAGCGATTAAATACTCATCTGCTAGGTGGCAGCAGATGGCTATGAAAAGTAGTAAGAAAAAGATAATTAATTTTTGTGAGTGTCTTTCTTCAATTCCTGCCAGTATATCAGCGTCGGCTTCAACTAAACAGGCCGAGATTTTAGTCAAATATGAGGTCATTTAAAGAGAAGATTATTATATTTTGACGATATACATGTGATATATATGTGTAACCAATGTTGTTCTAAACACTGTGCTGCACTGGTGTCATAGATTTGACCTGGAGCAGAACCGGGCTCAGGATGAGGTTCAGAGGGAACGTGGTCAGAGGGAGAAGTTGGCTAGAGAAAAGGACGCAATGACAAGTGAATTGTTTAACCTTCGCCAGCAGCTGCAGGTAAGCTACATTTTTCAAACAAAGTTGACTGTTATGTCTCCTACCTCCCTGATTCCTCCCTGTCTCTAGCTGGATTGGACTTACAGCCTTTCCTTTGTCTTCAGGACAAGGACGATGAATTGTGCACCACAAGTACGAAGGTCCAGCAGCTGGAGGCAGAGTTACATGATCTGACCTCCCAGGAGTCCAAGGATGAGGCGTCGCTAGCCAAGTTAAAGAAGCAGCTTCATGATCTTGAGGCTAAGGTGAAAGACCAAGAGGAGGAGCTGGACGAACAAGCCGGCACCATCCAAATGCTGGAGCAGGTACGGCCTGTTAATGAAGTCGTTTTTATGTCATGTCTGTTATGTTTTGATGTTCAGATTTGAATGTTGTCGTATCTCACTATCATTCATCAAGGCGAAACTGCGGCTTGAGATGGAGATGGAGCGGCAGCGGCAGACCCACTCTAGAGAAATTGAGAGCAAGGATGAAGAAGTGGATGAGATCAGGCAGTCCTGCAACAAGAAAGTAAGCAGCGTTATTTCTTAACTGCTGCAATATTGTTTTTATGTACACTATTAATACTACTTGCATTTTTAACAGTTCCATGCTATCCATGTTTGGTCAAAAGAAGGGATAAGTGATATTAAACCTGTGGAGCCTAACTGACAATACCTGGGATGGGGTCAATAATCTTCAGTTTTGTGAATGTGTAATACTTGCTTAACTACTACTGCTATTATTATGCTATTGTTGCTATTATGCTATTGTTATTGACAAGGAAAGTAATAATTTAAAACAGCATAGTCTCAGCATTATGATGAAAATAAAGTTAGCTACATGCTAGCTACACACTAGCTTAAAGAGCAATATAAGTGAACCTTATAACACTACACAGATTATCACATCATCATGCCATAGTTGCAGCTGTTACACGAGGTGTGTTCAGGTACCATCAGAAACTTGAGAATCAGAGGAAGAATTAAAAATAAATAAATAAATATAAATTTATATATATATAGTTATTTGACCATTTAATTAATTATTTCAGTAGGCAGGGCTAACGCCAATCTAAAATGAATTCATGATGTGCCACAGCACTGAAATAATTATATGTATAATATATATAATATAATAATTATTGTTTTTTTATTAAACGTAAATGGATTTGGTATTTTAATCATTTTTTGATACATCAGCTAAAACAGATGGAGGTGCAGCTGGAGGAGGAATATGAAGACAAGCAGAAAGTGCTGCGTGAAAGGAGAGAGCTGGAGTCCAAGGTGCTGAATGTCCAGGATCAGGTACGGTGGTCATCGATTTGATAATGCCACTGATGTAAAAGTATAGAACGTATTTGTTACAGTGTGTACTAGAGGGGACTTGTTGTGTCCTGCAGATGACTCAGAGGGATGTGGAGACGGAGAAGAAGCTGAAGAAAGACCTGAAGAGAACCAAAGTTCTTCTGGCTGATGCACAGCTCCTGCTGGACCACATGAAGAACAACACGCCGAGCAAGAGGGAGATCGCTCAGTTAAAAAATCAAGTATGTTACTCTGTTGAAGATACTTTCACTTACTTTTACTTTTAGAACAGTAGGCAACTTGTTTTGCTTACTTTTACTTTTAGAACAGTAGGCAGTTTATCAGTCAGCGAACCTTCTGTCTTTCTCATATTTAGGACCAGAAAATGTACACACTTGCAAATGTATACATGCACATAGAATTTATTTTCGAACAAATCCCATCCATCCATCCATCCATTTTCATCCGTTACCGAATCACAGGGGTAGCAGTCGCCACCCAAATCACCGTACCAACCCCCCTGAACCTTCCTGCGGGGGGTGAGTCCACTGGAAGGTACCAACCGCCCTATCTGGGATTCGATCTTGCCCAGGAGGTGAACCCTGGGGTTCCACAGCAATGACATAGAAATTGCCTCTGAGCCAAAGCACCACTATTTTCGAACAAATTCCTACGCAAATGCTCTGGGAAGAGTGTCTTCCTTTAACCCGACTTCTGCTGTGTCACCAGGAGAAGAGAAAGATAAATTCATGTTTCGTCTTCTCACCCCCTATTGGATAAAGACACAATGAAACATGGCGCGCTGATAAACACTTTGTTCGTTAGTTTAGTTGATGTGTCATCAGCATACAGTTAGATCAACACCTGATTAAAGGCTTCCAATGAAGTGTAATTTAAATTATCATTTTAATCCTACCGTTGTCATTTGCATTTTGTACACTACTAGCGTAATCGCAACGGGTTTGCATCTCGTCCAAAGCCTTGCAGTACCATGGAATCACTGTGATGTAGACTGACCCCAACACTGACCCTAACCCCTACTTTTGTCACCCCATTTCTCCTACTTTTTCCTCACAGCTGGAGGAGTCAGAGTTCACCTGCGCTGCAGCGGTGAAGGCTCGGAAGGGGGTTGAAATCGAGGACCTGCACGTCCAAATCGACGACATAGTTAAAGCCAAGATGTCGGTGAGTTTTTGGACGATTGAAGCCAATGAATTTTACAGCATGGATACGTGGAAATTCTTTGTTGATTTGTGGAATTATTTTTTGTAAGCAGAATGATATTGAATGAGAACTAGTAAGCGGTCCGTGGTTATAGTTAGCACTCCAACCGCTTTACATTACAGGTACTGGATTTAAACAAGTCACATCACTGACTGTCACTTCCTGGTGGAAATGAGTCAATCAGTTGGTTTCATTCTACAGCTGGGAGTCTGTCCAGATTGTGTTTTCAGTACTGACACAGCTTTTCCAGCCAAAGGCCTTTTGTCAGTAGATAATGAAAGTGTCTTCTCACTTCACACTTGAATGCACGCCCTCCCTCACTCTGTCCCGTCAGTTGGAGGAGCAGGTCAGTCGGCTGCAAAGAGAAAAGAATGACCTGCAGTGTCGTATGGAGGAGGAGCAGGAAGACGTGAATGAGCTGATGAAAAAACACAAGGCTGCGGTTGCCCAGGTAATTCATCCATTTGGTTCAAGTAGCAAGTATTTATTTAAAATGTTCTAGGTGTAATTTCACTGTCTCACAAAAATATAGTCGGTGACCCGCGCTTTATGTAAAACGTTCTTTTGTTCGTATACATTAATTTGTGAGAGCCAAAAAAAGCCTTACCAAACTAAGACATGTTCATGAAGGTTTTTGATTATCTACTGACTTCATGTTTGTATTTGTTGGTGTGTTTGGTTCCCAATAGTCTGCTAGAGACCTGAGTCAGATCACTGAACTGCAGACGCAGCTGGAGGAGGCCGCAAAGGAAAGGCAGGAGTTCCAAGAAAAGGTAAAAGGAAATCCCTTAAAATTATATACTACCTAGACCCTAAATTACTGTGTAAACCCTGAAAATGTTAATTTTGAGGATGCTTGCTTCGTATGTCAAACTCAAGGCCTGGGGGACAAATAAGGCCCACTGAGTCATCTTAAGTGGCCCCGGGAACTTTTAAAAACATGTATTATTTAGTAGTTACATCTATGGTACTGATTGAGTGTTTGTTTTTGCCTTTGTCCGTCTCACAGCTCCACTCACTGCAGAGTCAGTTAGAGTTTCAAGAACAGTCCATGGTCGAAAAGTCCCTCGTGAGCCGCCAGGAGGCCAAGATCCGCGAGCTTGAGACAAAGCTGGAGTATGAACGGACACAGATCAAACGCTTGGAAGTGAGTTGACAAAAATTCAAAAGGTGTGCTTAGTGAAGCCTTAGACAAAGTGAGGATATACCATATCTTCCGGACTATATGTTGCTCCGGAGTATAAGTCTCACCAGTCAAAAAAATAATAAAGAAGAAAAAAAAACATATATAAGTCACTCTGGCGTATCAGTCACACCAGTGCCCTCTAGCGGGTGTCAGTATGGAAATAACGAACATGTACAGCTTCAGTGGTACAGGAGTAGCAGATACTGGCACACAAGCCTAGAGTGCCCTCTAGTGGCTGTCAGTGTTTAAAAAAAGGATGGAAAAAAAGTGTGACTTATAGTCCAGAAATTACGCTGGTTGAGGGTCTTTAGCTTGTTATTGCTGAGGTGCTGATAAAGATCAACATCCATCAAGAATTTCTTTTTTTTGCAAAGATTTTGCAATACAAGTTTATGACAAAACAGAGAAGTATATCCAGAAGTATATCCAAAATTTAAACATTTGAGAAGCTGAGTTACTGTGGTATCAGCGGTTGAGGCCGAGAAAGGAAATCACCAATACATTTTTTTTAGAATATCTCTTTCCTTGTAACCGAAGTCATGATTTTTTTTTTGTTCCCAGGGCCTTGTGAGTCGCCACAAAGATAATCTGGAAAAAATGATGGAGGAGAGAGACCAACATATTGTTGCAGGGAACAGGGAGAATGAGCAGAATAAACGAATGCAGAGGCAAATAAGGGACTTGAAAGAAGAAATGGCAGAATTGTCCAAGAAGGAAGGCGAGGCCAGCCGGAAGAAGCACGAACTGGTAATCAACCTCAGTGATTACCAGTCCGCGAGACTTCGAGCTACTCATGGTGCTTCGCAATAGCTAACGGCCAGTTCTGCTCTGTGATCCAATTAATAGGAAATGGACATCGAGAGCTTGGAGGCAGCAAATCAAAGCTTACAAGAAGACCTCAAACTAGCCTTCAAAAGGATAGGTGACCTGCAGGCCGCCATTGAGGATGAGATGGAGAGTGATGACAACGATGACTTAATCAACAGGTACTCAACTGTTTTACATGTTCATTAACGTCTGGAACCTTTCGTGGATTTCTGTAGATTTTTCAGTGCTGGTGCAAACAATTATCCGTTTTCACACTGGCATTTAATACGGTATTTTCTGCTCAGACACGCTAATCCACCTAATGATGTGGGTTTCGATCTCATATTAACTTATGGTCTGCATCAGTGTTTCCTAAACTTTTTTTCAGGGGATCCATATTTTAAAAGTCACAATCCTTTGCAACCCAAGTCAATAGACATTATGCGAGACGACCCAAAAAAAAAACTCTTGCGACCCACCTGAGGGTCACGACCCAGTCTTTGGGAACCAATGGTCTACAAAGCCATGAGAGCTACAACAGGTTTTGCTTTGTGTGTGTACCACCAGTACAACAAAGTCTTGCACATGCTCACTTTCACCTGATGTCATCTCTTTAGTGCAGCCTTTCCTTCTGGCAGATTGCTGATGTATTCTCCCCAATACTGTCTCAAACTCCTTCAGCGCCACGTCTTGTTATATAGTTATCCATATTGGAAAGACGATATCTCGTTTATTCTATATATATATATAGTTATAGTTATATAGTTTGGTAATCACGCAAAACCAACGCACACTCGATCCCCTTTCTGAAGGTGAACAAAAACAGGTATCGAGTCTGCCGGAAATCCCACATCACTGCACTTCAACTATTACCTAATAGTTGATTGTGTCTCTCACTTTTATTTTTGTCTTTTCCCCCTTTTTTCATATTGGGGACAGTCTGCAGGATATGGTGACAAAGTATCAGAAAAGGAGGAACAAAAAGTAAGTACGGAAAAAGAAAAAACGTATATATAAGTATAAATATCCACTACAATGAATGCTGTTGTACATTGCTGCGCATTGGTTTTAACTTGATTTGATATTAAATTATGATTATAAACAATCTGTTCCAGGGTAGGTCATAACATAAAAAAACTAAATGGTATATATTTATAAATATATATATATTTGGGGAGCTTGTATATCTGAGACATGGTGGTTTATATTGAGATTTAAAATGCACATGAGAAAAAAGAAAGAAACCTCGTCATTGTTTTTGTATTATATCTGTTTGTGAATCAGTTACACAATTTTCTTTTTATATACAAAACAGGTCATTGTTTTGCTATGATAATCAGTATTATCAGTCCTCTCCTGAGAAATCCTTGCTCTAAGGCTGATAGAGACAGAGAGACTGTTTAATCCTCCACAAAGCCTGTGTGTTTTAATAATGCTTCATTCTTAAATTCTGAGCCCCGTTCTGTTACTAACATGAAATCTGAAAAATCTTTTACTAAGCTTTTAGGGGCAGACGAAGCGGAAGACAAGACAGTGTTCTCTGGAAACAAAATATTCACATTATTCACACACACGATTGATGTGTTAATCTGTCAGCTTCCTGTTTCCTGTCTTTGTTAGATTTTTAAATGCAGTGGCTCGTTAGTGTTAGACATACGTCGCATTTTTCGACCATCTTGCTCCGACTGCTGGGAATAACTACTTACATCAAAACGTAAACCCTAATTGCTAACATTGTTTTTGTCCCTGTACCACAGTGGCAATGACACAGAAACCGATTCCGAGTTGGAGGATCGGGTCGATGGAGTGAAATCTTTGCTCTCGAAGAACAAATGCTCTACAAAGTCCGATGAGGGAACCTCCAAAAACACCAGGTTGGTTGACGATACTTAAATTAAACCTTTAAATGTTGCGATAAATACAACTATATATAGGAGTATTAAAAGAGAAAATAAAATTCATTGGAAAAAGGTGCTCCTAATGATGCTTTAGCCAGAGTATGTGGAGCAGGTGACAGCAGTTATGCTGATTAGGGGGTGTGGCTGCAGGAGTGAGCGAGGAGAGGTGAAAAGGATACGCGTCACCACCTGCCAGGATTAGGCGATTTTTGCAATTTATATAACAATATTTTTTCAACAGATATTAAGGTAATTTGCTTTATTTTTCTATAGTAAAATATTAATAAAAAACCCCTTTAAAGTATAGAAGGTCAAGACATTGTATCAACTGTTGACTAAAATCTGTAATCTTGTACATTTTCAAGTAAAGTAAAAAAGTTGACCTGGAGAAGTTTTGTTTTAAACAAGTAATAAAATTGTATATTTATTTAGTTTTGACCTTATGTGTGTCAAATGTATTTCCTTTCAGATACGAAGTAAATGCAGATGTGAAGGAGGTGAAGGAAGGTAAACAGAAGACGAGTGACATCGGCAAGGATAAAACCGAAGTGGAGCCGGGCAGATCAGTCTCGGTCATGAGTTCCCTCAGCTACAGAAAGCGCTCCAACCTTAAAGACTCCATCGGCGGGACTGGTGACGAGAGCTTTCTGTTTAGCACTCTCAAAGAACAGCCCGATTTGCCAGACCACGCCTCGCTTCGTAAAGCTAAGTCGAAGTCAGGAGAGCTCCCCGATGACAGGAAGAGGGGTCGAGTGCAGGAAGACCTCGATGACAAAGCCTCTATCATTTCTTCGGCGTTCTCCGAGGCCACCAGTAGAGCCAGGAAGGGCCTGGAGTCTCGCTGGACTTCCCGCAGCAGCCCCGAGTTTGATGACGCGTCCTCCTTGGCTTCAAGCAGGAAGCTCATCAGGAGGAGC
>NC_024325.1:1091194-1160274 GCF_000523025.1 Cynoglossus semilaevis | reverse complement strand
AGCAGGAGGAGCATGTTGGACGTGGACGACGACAACAAGTCGACTATAAGCAGCGTCAGTCGGTCCAGCCCTCGATCTCTGCAACGTAGCACTTCTTGGAAAGAAGAGAGACAGTGTAGCTCGCGCTTGTCTCTCGCCCGCAGTGGTGGTCTCAGTGAATTTGGGCTGCATTTACGCGACGACGATGACGATGAAGCAAAGAGTGTAGCTTTCAGCGAAGCGGGACAATCGTCTTTCAGTCCCCGCTCATTGAGTCGCAGCTGCTCGTCCTCGGCTCAACAACGATCCTTGGATGGAAATAACTCCGAATTATCTGAAATCAAAACAACCCCCCACCGCAACTACTTAGATCCCGACTTGGAGGCGGCAATCAATGAAGTGCTGAGCTTTAAACCAATTAAGTTCAAGCGCAGTAAACTCGATGACTCCAGTGACGAGGAAGAGGATGAGGAGAAGACGCCGATAAGGGAGGACAGTAGAAGGAGGGGGGAAGACGAGGAGCTCGGATGTGGTTCATCGAGCCTGCTGCGCTCAACATCAGGCTCCGTTCTGGACTACAGCCAGCGGACATCCAGTAGCATGAGCAGCAGGAGCTCCCGAAGTGGTAAAGATAAGAAAAGTAAAAAGTCGTCCTCGGGCGACGACTCCTCAGACGACCGTCAGAGCAAAAGCAGCTCAAGACGGAAGAAAGGGAAGAAGTCCAAGAAGAGATCGAAAAAGAAGTCGAGCGAGTCCGAGGATTCCTCCTCCTCCACCGAGTCGTCAACATCCTCCTCTGCAGAATCCAACGTTTCGTACCGCAGCTCAAGCAGCATTAAACGGGCACCAAAGTATCAAGTTGAGGATGATGATGATGAAGAGCTTGCAGGTCACGCAACCACCACAAAGAAGGACTCCAAGAAGAAGCAGAAGAATATGGACAGCTTAGTGATGAAGTATCTCTACAAGCCCGACAGTGATTAAGGTCAACTGTGCTATGAAGTTACATTTAATGCATGCATTATTGCACTGCAATTTTCGTTTCAGACTCGGTTGTGTCAGTTTCCCACTTTTGTAAAACCTATAAATGTTTATCGAGAATGTTTTTGTTTGCTAATAGCGAGTGATTTTTTTTGGATTTCTTGCACATAAAATATTGCAAAAATATGTGGTGTTGTTTCGATTGCATGAACATATGGTGTATGACAAACGGTATTGGACACTGGTAAATTAAAGCTCCTTCAAACATCATAGTGTATGAATATTTAACTTTATATACATATAAAGTGATGTCTATTGCTATTATGTGCTAATCTGTATTAATTTAAAATAAAAAAAGATGTCCGATATTAACTTTTTTGTCGATATGCCGATATTCTGTCCGATATTAACTTTTTTGTCGATATTGTCGATATGCCAATATTGTCCAGACACATAATTTCCGATTCTGATACCGATTTAGCGGAGCAGTGGTGGAAGTTAAGTGTTGCCTGCTCACTAAGGTGATGGGTTAGAGTGTTTCGCAATTATTTTCTGCCCCCTAGGGGACAATTTAAGATACTACTGAGCGCCTGGTAATATTTATTTGTTTATCTGTACAAACCACTAAGAGTTCCTGGCACCAGCATTCTGTAATCCCGTGATTTTTAAAATAGATTAATAACATAAGCTACAATGCTGCCATCTAGTGACTAGTTTATCGTTCCATGTTCTGTGTTCATGTTATGATTGATGCCATCTAGTGACTAGTTTATCGTTCCTAATGTTCTGTGTTCATGTTACTTATTTTTAGAGCACACATCATTTGGCGAAACCCGGGCGTTATCGGGTTTTCATTATCGGAGGAAAACCAATAACGATTCTTACAGATATTACAAAAGATGCTAATCGGACATCCCTAAAAATAAATATTAACTTGACGAGTGATGTCATAGGTCTAGGTTTAGCTGTGATTAACAGTTCGTAAAATAGACTTTAAAGCACTCCCGCCTATCAGCAATCATCTTCTGTTTACACCGCACTGATCCTCAGTGTTAATCTCCAAATGCCAATGTCTTTGTTGACTTCTTTCTGTTGGCTATTAAACTGGCCAGACATTCTGGACTCAACATCAGCTGTTGTCCGTATCATTTATTCACCTTTACCCTTTGCATTTTCTGACTGTAAAATATAGGAATCAGCCACATTTTTGCAATTATTCATAGTTGACATTCACATTGCAGCGCACCAATAACAACTGTTAATGTGGTTGGTGGAGTGGACGGCTTTCATTCTACTGCAGAGTGCTAAACAGCACAAACACACAGCAAAATAAAAATCATTTAAAAATGACGGTGGACATTAACATGTCAATGTAAATATGTCAGAATTAGCCAAAAGTCCACGTTGCATCCATATTCCCCAGCCGTAGGACACAAACAACAAATAAGGAAAACAACACAGCTAATAACTGCAGAACGAAGGGGCAGTTCACAACACAAATGTCTCAAGACAAATGCATATCAAAAGAAACATTAGATGAACACATGATACTATAAGGCCTCCTTACACATATTTGACATGTTTTTATCCAATCATATTTCAGCCTCATATGTTGCCAGGGTGAAAGAAATCTCCCCTAAAGCCTTCAAAATCTGTAGTGTGGTCATGTGGGCTCTTAAATTAATATAGAAAGAAATTGTCTCTTTAACCAATCAGATTTTGAGTCAGTGGCACCAAGATCATCAAGCAGGCTCACAGTTAAGTTGGCCAATTGAGTGATCTGATTGGATGGTCAAAGAACGCACTTTAATCTAGTAAAGTATCCGGCGACTTGCACATGCGAAAATAAAGTTTTCTCCGCCTCAACCGCTTCTGTCGTAAAGCAAAATTTATTAAATAAATATGACAAGTTAGACTGGACTTTTAGCATTAGAAGCGAATAGTAAAGGAGTTGATGTTAGAAATGGATCTCATGGATAATGTGTACAGAGTAACTGAACTAGACTGGACTTTTAGCATTAGAAGCGATGGGAATAGTAAAGGAGTTGTCTGAAGGAAAAGGGGGGTTGTACAAATAATCAGAGGTTTTGGTGGGTGAATTTTGTCTTTTTAACATGATTATTAGAAATGGGCAGGGGTTAAAAATTCATAATCATGTTTAATCACATGACTTGCTTGCAGATGCTGATAATAATGCGATTACTAGTGTTTAATTGCATTATTATCAGCATCTGCCATACAGCGTCTGTAGCAGTTAAATAAAATATTTAGTCTAAATCTCAGCTTAAACAATGAAATCAAAGCAAATGCAACTAAATTATCTTACTGCCAATGCCAGGGGATTCATGTCATCATGTCTGTTCTATAAAAACAAGAATGGCCACAAAATCCTGAGGCACAAGGTAGCAGCAGAAACATGTTTCTTTTATCAGGGAGCAGCATAACCAGTCTATGTTGAGCACTAAAAGTGAGGTGAACCACAACAAAAGTTCACAGCTGGGATTTGCTTTGCAGGAGACTAGTCTGAAAAGTCCATGATTTTATTGGATTTCACCCGTGTTTACCACACCATCCTTGGGTTACTGCACGGTAAGAAATCTACAATTCCAAATTTTAGATCTAGACAAGTGGCAATGAGATGTTGTGAGACAAGGACTGTAGCACTGTATAAGTAAATATGCACATGCATAGGATTAAAAAAAAAACCTAAAAAACAATGCACACAAGAAAAGACAAAAAACAGTATGTAAAAAATACAATCATAATAATATAATAATATATAGAATCATCCAAAAATGCACCGATGAAAATTTGTAGGAAATCAAAACAGGGTTGTGGTCATTGAAGGAAATAGTTCATAAATAAAATTTGTAGGAAATCAAAACAGGGTTATGATTGAAGGAAATAGTCCATAAAGGTTCCTTTAAAAAAAGGTTTTGAATTATGATTAAATATAACACCCAAACATTCAAAAACCATTTCTCTGATATATAAATATCTCTTTTAATCAGGTCTGAGTTCAACTTTACGGTACGGGAGGAGGCGATCGTTCCCTGAGCTGACGCTAGGAGCTCTCCGTGGTGCTGAGCACTCGCTCCCTCATTCTAGTCATGCTGTCACGAGTCTGACTCCCGGATGGTTTAGGAGGCAGATGCGCGTTCCCACGTTTATGTGATTATTGTCGGCTTTCGCACGCTTGATATTTTAAAGTGACGACGTCTTCGTGCAACACGATTTATAGACGCTCGAAACCCCGTTTTCCCCCATTTTATTCCCTGCTTTTTTTGTTTGTTAGTGAAGCTCTTGAAGAATTGTTATCAAAATTGAATACACACGGACCTACAACATACAGTCGTGGGGAATTTGATTTAACTTTTGCAGCGATGCATGTGGAGCAATCGAGGACACTCCTCACGGTGTTTGTGGTCGCTGCTGTCGTGGCCAGAATACAGGGGCAAGGTAAGAACTTCGGGCTCAAACATGAGCATGAAAGGAGAATGTTGTGTTTTTCTTCACGTCTAACTACAAAGAAAGCAATTGTTGAGTTGAGATGCGTGGTTCGTTGACTCTTTTAGATTAGAAAATGATTTTCTTAAACCATACACAGATAGTCGGCACTTTATCACGTTAAACTCCTGTTTATTATTTATTTGCCCGGAAAATAAGTCTGTGAGAACGTCGTTGGAACGCAAACAAAACCAACGAGTGAGTTCACAGACGGCATACATAAACATAGAGTAAACATTTCGTGTAAACTTTATTTATTTATACATCATTTTCTTCATACATAAAAGACTGTGAAAACGCTCCGAAAGACGTGTTCAGGCACCGAGGTCGGTGTGACAGACGGCGCTTCGTAATAAGACGCTAATCCTGAGAAATTGCTAAAGATTAACTGTCCAAGCTGTTTGACACAGTTGAGCGCTAGTGGAAAGCTGTCGTGAGTTCAAGCTCAATGTCTTTGTCCAAATTAAATGTTTGTTCTGCATCTGGCTTCTTCTCGGTGTTACATCGATGCTTCCTGTCGGTTTTACATTTACTGTCGAATAACGGACACTAAATCTCTGTTACTGAGACGCACGACACATGTCGGAAGTAAAGAACAACACGTCTATTATTTAAATTATTGCTTTTAAAAACTATTTCTGTGACAGGGTACAACACTGACATTTGTTGACTAAGTTAATTATCATATAAGTATCATATAAATGTGTTCTCTGATACTGTACTGATACTGTGTAATGTTTAGAAAAGTATTGCATAGGGTATTGGTATTTTTTGGTATAGTCTGTCACTACTTTACAAAATTTCGTTTTAGGATAAAATATGTAGCGTAAAATTGAAGTAAATTACATCGATCATTAACGTTTCTGGTACTATATTGTACCACCTGAGAAAACATTGAGCTCTCTGAGTACCACCACGATGACCAATATTAGAATACAGCAGCATAGGCCTTATTATCCTGTTAGCTTCCTATTTCATAATCTCACAAGTAGCTACACATCTTTCGAAATGTTGTAATTATTGTGCATTGTATGTTACAGATTTATTCAATTGAAAATGTAAATGTGAAAATATAAATCTTTCCCGCATACCACTAGAGAGCGTACCACAATTTGAGAACCACCATTGTAGATCGTTGTTTCCCAAAGACTGGGTCGCGACCCTCAGGTGGGTCGCAAGAGATTTTGTTTTGGGTCGTCTCGCATCATGTTTCCCAGGAGTTTACGAATAACATGAAGTGTTTGTGTAATTTTTTTTTATTTCCAAAATGTAATAAAGCGGGCCAGATAAAACGACCTAGCGGCCCAGTTGTGGCCCACGGTCCGCATGTTTGACACCTCCGTACCACACACCCACGGGCCGCATGTTTGACACCTCTGTACCAGACTTTTAATAGCCATCATCTGTTTTTTTTGTCTCACACAGTTCACATAGGTTTATAATTTGTAATTATTACTCGTTGTTCAGCTGACTATTCTTAAAAAGTACAATTTGTTATTTCATCATAAAAAAAAATCCAACACTAGGGGGGGTCGGCACCAGAGTGCCTTTTAAGGGCTTGACACCTGCCTGTCTGTCTTAGCCCCACTTTGTCCCTGTCTGGATCTTTTTCTGCCACTGAAGAGGGGGTTAAAGCATTCATTTTCAACTCTTCATGTGCAAATGCCTCGCTCACTGCAAGGATGCTCAATGCATCCTAATTAAAAAGACGTCCCTGATAGCTTTAGTTGGGAGACGCCTAATGTCCCTGTGGGCATCATAGAAGATTTGACCTATATATATATATATACTGTACATATATATATCTATACACATATATATGCATATATATATATAGTATTGTTAACTAATAAATAAATAGAACTTTAAGATAAAGAAGCATTTAGCATCTTTGTAGCATTGCCTAGAAATCCAATTATAAAATTTACATTTAAAAAAGTTCAAATCAGAAGTCACTAAAATTGTAAAGTCACCTTCCAAATTTTCTTTTTTTTAACCTTTTTAAGGTTAAATGTCACTATCCTATTTTTTCTGATTTGTCCCTGGCCCGCACCCCATCAATTAGAGCTATAAAAAGAATGAAAAACAATTATCCAGGTAGGACGTCCTTTCTATACTTCTTTGCTGTGTTGGGTTGTGTACTGGCCTTCTTCATCAGCAGTGGCATGTGCTGCAGCCTAAGTGAAGAGTGCTCAGTGACACGATTAGACCCAGGGACAGCTCCAGCTCTCTTCTCTCCCTCCATCCATGCCAGGTTTTATCTAGAAAGCATTACATATGTGAAGGTGAAATGGCAAATTGTTGGGTTGGAGGATGCGGTGTGGAAAGAAGCAGGTAATAGGCTGTGTAATATGTTAGTATGAGTTGGGAAGGCTGTGTGGTCGTTTTAGTATTCACAGTTAGTGCGGGCCCTTCTGGCAGGCTGAGACAGCCCTGCAGGAATTGCCTTTGAAAAGATATAACTAAAGGAATCAGGACGAGTGATTGTACATTATTAGCAGTGAAGGATAACAACGTTGTGGCAATATCAATGTAGAAAGCCTTTCAAAATGTATGGCCAAGGTACTCAAAAATAGTATAAATGGAAGTCATTGTTTTTAATGTTACAGACCAAGTGATTCAAATTCATTTATAAACAGATTAATTACGGCAAAGATTCTCAAAGTGTGGACTGGCACAGCAAAGGTGGGCGAACAGCCACTAGGGGGTGCACAAGATTAAAAAAATTGATTTTTCCATACAACAAAGATGTGTAAATAAACATTTCCTTTGTAATATATTAAATAAAAAACAGATATTTTAAAATATATATATACATATATATGTATATATCTATATATATATATATATATAGATATAGATATGTATATATATATATGATTTCCTCTCTGGCTAAGAGAATAGCTATCACCAATCAATGTAAAAGAATGGTTGGGGCTTTTAAAAAAAAAGGCAAATAAATGTGGCTTTAAGTGTGGGGCAGCATGGTTCCTCAACAGAGTTTTCATCCTTCAATCACTCCCCTCAATTCAGGTTTCCTCATTGATTCCAAAAATGAAAAACCTCCTGGCGAGTGGCCCTTGTGTAATTCCTTTCGGCTGTTATTGCTATTTTTTTTTCTCTTCTCGTCTAAATCTCTTTCTTCTTTTTGACTTCTACATCCTTGTGAATCCCTGACAAATACAAAAACCGACCACTTCTTTTGTATAGGTTTATGGTAGCAGCCACGTCTAGTAATGAATTTCCCCGAGTGCTGATCATTTCAAAGTCAGCATACAAAGACAATTCTATGGAGCATTTTAAAATTGTGGTCACCTTACAGTCACCTTCCGAGTCCTTCTATCCCATGCTGTGAAGAAGCAATTGATTTGCTGCCTCAAAGATGCTGATTTAGCTGGGTTTATCATACCTTAATACAATCTGTCGCTGAAGGGCAGATGGGAGGACAGCTGCATTAGAAGGATCAGTGATAAACAGTTCATATAAAGCTAGACATACAATCGCTTAGAGTTGGTTGCATTTAAGTGCACTTCAGAAATGAATATATATATTATATATTTGACAATGTATTATATGGACATCTTTAGAGAGAACTGCCTGAGAGCCATTGTATAGAGTTTTCTGACTCTTCATGGACTGAGTGCTTCCTCCCTCAGTCCATGAAGATACAATTTGGGGATTAGGTTAATTGTTCACCCTGAATTGACCACAAGTATGAGTGTGAGTTTGACTGGTTGTGTGTCTCTACACTCTGTGTGGTGCTGTGATAAACTGATGAACTGTCCAATGGTGTAGCTCACAGGATGACTGCCAGGATTAGCCGGGATTAGCAATCCCCCCCGTGACCCTTAAAGCTGAATTAAGCAGTAGAGAATAGATGGAAAAAATAAAAATAATGGATAAATAAAATTGATTTTTTCATTTACTTAGATCTAAATCTATACATTTTAATACACATAACACAGCAGTTTTTTTTAGCATGTACAAAGTTACATTTCTCAATAACAAATGGAATATACTGTAAGTTTTTAACGACCACTGTTTTGCCTTTCATCATCATGAAATATATACACTTATGGCGTTACCTCAACAATGTATTTCAGCTTCAAGGCATGGACAGCATGTCAAGCATAACACGCAGTGCAACCAGGAAGAGTAAGTAAACAGGAAATGAACCGACACAGCAGGAAGTGGGTTCATGGACAAAAGTGACCTTCAAATTAAAACCTTCTCAAACTGTTTTACTCCTCTGGGAAGTGGGTTCATGGACAAAAGTGACCAATTTAAAATTAAAATCTTCTCAAACTGTTTTACTCCTCTACTGCTATATATGACTCAACAACAATGGCTGAAACACAATGACTGAATTAACAGATAGTAAAAATTCAGATTTAAGGAAATTGTTTTTAATATGAAACACTGAAGTCACCCACAATGCGGAGTTGCGATATAGTAGGATGTTTAAGAAATGCACCTCTACAACAACCAGTAACTATAAGACCTGTGTTTGTATAATGGCTTCTATAGCATTTGAACATCACAGCTATGGTTAAGAATGACAGGCTTTGCCAACATTTGTAAACCTCAGATGTGTAGGATCTTCAAGTTTGGCTCTCAGCCCAGCTAATTTGTCCCAAAGGGGAGCAGCAGAATCGATCTATATACCTCATCTTAATTGCAGCACTATAATTAGGGTGTTCTACAGACGGCTCAAGACTGTGGTCAACATTTTCACATGTGCAAGTTGGTAACAAGAGGACTCACAAATGGCCCGGCATCTGTCGAAATCAGACTTGATGACTGAAGTAAATCAATCTGTTGCCCCCGACAACGACTGTCATCATCCCCTGCAGCACTGCTGCAATAGCAGCTTTGTCTTTCTAAACATACCTTCAGTGTTAGTCAGTAAAAAAAAAAGTTCAGAGAAAAAATAAGGTAAAAAAAGGGCAGATTTGTGTGTGGTCTAAAGACTTATTTGGACAAAATCACAATAATATTGAAGAGAATGAAAACTTGTATTTTAAACTGTGGTTATGTGCTCTATGTAAAAGGCGTGTCTGTACTCTGCGGGGGCTTGTATATAGTTGGATATATTTTTAGTCCTGGCAACAACCAAAAATACCAACAGCTCAGTTCAGATACAAAGTCTGTCCAGGTAGTAAAAATAGAAACTATTTTTGTTCCATCTGACTGATGCTTGATCAGAGAAAGGGTAAAAAAAGATTCTGGAAAATGTGAAAATGTGTGTGTACATATGTTTGAATTTGGGTGTGTGTGTGTGTGTGTGTGCTGGGATCAGGTAGTTCGTTGTGTGTGTGTGTGTGCTGGGCTCGGGTATTTCGCCTGCTTTGGCCAGACAAGGTCATCATAACATACTTGGATGGGGTAGCTGAGATTACGCCATCACATTTCTTTTATCTTGCGCACCCCTTAGTGGCAGTTCGCACATTGGCAGTTTTTATGTTATAACATTTAATGTTAAATAGTGAAATTTATAATATATATTTCAGTACTCTTTCCACCTCCGCAGAAAAGTATTTCTTTCTGCACCAGAATGTACAGAACTGTGATATCAATATCCAGGAGCAGATTATGTTTCATTTTGTTGATAAAGCTCTAGAGGTCATTTAAGGAACTATTTAAGGTGGCTACTTTTTTTTTTTTAAATTCTAAAAATTTCAAAATTCTATTTTGCAGTTACACCAGCATTAAACAGCTAGCGCAGGTACAAACATGTTCTGCTAAATTTCAGATATGATGTTGTTTTAATTACAGGCACTATAGCCATGTGTGTCTATTCTTAGCTGGACAGACAGCCCTCCAGAGAGGCTTTGTTCCCCCATTTTGATCGCACAGGAATCCTGGCTCTTTTTCTTCCTCCATTAATGAGCTGTATCCTCGTCATCTATCACAGCAGATAACAGCAAGACTCCCTGTAGACAAGCAAGCGGTCCAACAAACTAACGTCTCAAAAATGTAGCGGTTTAGGCACAGCATTAGTTAAGAGTAGTCGTGATAAAAGCTTGTTTTTTTAAACCCTTGTTTCCCCAGTAGAGGACTGTTTTAGAGCAGTGGTTCTCAAACTTTTTATACTCTGTACCACCTGAGAAAACATTGTCTATAAATGTTTATAAAGTTGTTTATGTTTAATTGTTGTATTAATTGTGCATGGTATGTTTTAGTTTATTTAATTGAAAATGTAAATGTAAAAATATGAATTTTCCCCACGCACCACAGTTTGAGAACCACTGTTCTACCACACATAAAGTAAGGGTTCCAAGCAAAGTCACAGGTTTAACCCAAAGTCTTAATCCAGGGGCGCCAAACATACGGCCCATGGGCCAAACCCGGACAGCTAGGGGGTTCAATCCAGCCCGATTTGAAAGTAAAAAAATATGCACAAACACTTCATCTTCCTTCATGAAGTATTTGTGATGATTCAGGACCATCGCTTAAAACGGAACTGAAATTTTTTGTAGATAAACATATGGAAATTGCAGGGTGTGAAATTGACTACAGACTGTGAAATTAAGGCCAAAATACAAAGACAGGCTGTTCCTGAGACAGCTCTTAATATTCTACTCCAGCAGGTCTTTGGGGGGGGGAGACAACATCGCAGTACACGATATGAGATGGGAGCTCAAACCTTGTGTGTGTTTAATTTATTTGATCATCAAGAACTCTCTCTCGCTCAACAGTCTCAGTCCACAGCCTCTCATCAATTCCTGTTCGATTAGTCAGTGTTGTAGGCATTACTGAGGCCTCCCCTGCCAAAATTTCCAACTAACCTTGACCCAAAAAAAAACTCATCTGAATTAGATAGCGTGTGGGATCAGGGTAGCAGTGGGAAAGGGTAGTAGCCTACTACAAGGTTTCAAATTAGTACATCCTGTGTGTCTCTGTGAGTATTCCTAGAGGTTCATCATGTGATCAGGTAGAAGATAAATTGCTGACTTGTAAACCCTTAGGGAAAGTAGGATGTTTTGGGTCCTTCAAAGTGAGTATTCTAAAAAATGTAAACCCTTAGGGAAAGTAGGATGTTATGGGTCCTTCAGAGTGAGTATTCTAATAAAAAAAAGGGCTTCCTTTTCCCCTTACTCAGACACACAGCCAAATTGATTTTTTAATGCGGAAGATTTGGGTTTTTACCCACAGCTTTCTGGTTGATTCCCTCATGAAATAAATGAAGAGAAAATAAAAATACAAGTTAAACAATTACTATGATTGTGTTTATAATAAATTTGAATATAAAAAAAAATTGATCAACACACAATGGTCACCAATTTGTTTAGAGGTGACCCAGTTACGCTTGGATGCTTTGTAGCATAGCATACCAGGCAAATGGTGTTTTCTTCCTTTTGTGAAAATTCTGTTGAAAGGTCAGGCCTTCCCACACCAATTATAAGAGGATTTGTTTAAAGACATACAAAAGGACACTGCAGTGAAGAGAAACACAAACAAGAGTAAAATAAAAATTGGTTCTGCTCAGGGAAATCAAAAGTATTGCATAAAAAATAAATTGTAACCATATGAAATACTTTAGTTGACTTCTTGCTATTCTTTGTATTTTAATAGAGGCTGTTAAAACTAATTATTCAATTTGATTAATAATTCATATCCTAACTACGTGTACCTCGCTGCTATCTCTTAGCATCATTCTACGCAACACTGTTAATGTCATTAATGACAGTTCAATGTTGTGAGGTTAATCATGTGGCAGTAGTCGCAGTAGTATGCGTAACTTGTATTTATGACTTTGTGGGATTGTCTTTTTATAAACAGAAAAGACTTAGTTATTGCTACCAAACCATAGTCATTTTAACAACGTCATCGTCCCTCCTCTGTTCTCTGTTCTCACCCAGATGGCAGCCTCTTCAAACGATCGCCGACACAGGACACAGAGAGCGAAAGTCACCAAGTAACTCTTGCGTCACCGGTAAACACACCAAACCATCAACCTGCCTCAAAGGCACACGGGCCTCAGGAGCACCAACTTGCTAAGGACTTCCAGAGCGACCAACAATTTTCAGCTCCCAATCTAATCAAGGCCCTGGACGCAGGAGACCCTGCAACTGAACTGGTACCCCACGAGGATGCACCAGCTTTTTCAGAGATTGTCTCTTCCGCCACTGTGGCCGCCACGTCTCCACTGAACATCTTGTTAACTGCAACGTCGAGATCACCTCAAATGAAGGTCTTCAAGATGAGCCGGGAAAAAGACATGACAAAGTCATCAACCGATTTGGGCGGTGACCAAATCCCAGTGACTTCTCCGCCCTCACAGAACAGTTGGTCACTTGGATATTTATCAGAGAGCGTTAATAAAGAGCACGACGAGGAACCACGGCTGTCACCGATGACCACCTCTGACTATTTACTTCACAAGCCAACCACGAAGTCACAAGTGGAGAGTACGGCCAAAGTAGACAGAGTGAACTACACGACTACAACCAGCACAACAACATTAGGTAGTGATAAATACCTAGCAATATTGATACTTGGCTACTGCATTGAGGAGGATCAGTGAGTTCAACATAAAATAATCTCATTGGTTTTCATCTGTTCCCTACAGGACCATGTGGTGTAAATTTCACTGAACCTGAGGGTGACATCGAAATCACTCAACAGCCTAACACTGAAGCTGAGTGTTTCTACTTGGTGACTGTGTACCTCGGATATGGTATTGAAGTTCAGGTAAGCACCGTGAAAGGTGTTGATATTGTTAAGTTATTATTGTTGTGTGAAGATAATATGTAGTGAAGTTTTTTTTAGTCCACAGAGCTGAATTTGTGGTTTGGCGATATTGGAAAAAAAGTAAATCTAATTTCTTTATGATTTCAATCAAACCCACTGTCTCAGTAGAGCCATGCTGATCGGTTCAATGTCATCATAATGAAGAGAAAATACCATCCCAGAAGATTCTTCTTGTTGTACTTCAGTAACTACACCATCATAATCATTACATAATCCTGGCTGAGCTGTTAAATGTGTACGCTTGGTGAGCACAGTTAAATTTGCATGTTCACTCAACAGGGCTCAATTTTACATCCAGATTATTATTCTAATGATGAAGTTACATCCAGATTATTATTCTAATGATGGAGGAATGGATGGATGGAGGGACGGATGGATGATGGATGGATGGATGGAGGGAGTGAGGCATGAGATGGATGGATGGATGGAGGGAGGGAGGCATGAATAGATAAGGATGGAGGGACGGATGGAGATGGATGGATAGCTAGATGGATAGATGGATAGAAATGTTGTCATCTACCAATATTGTTGAAGAAAATGTTGGGTTTTTTTTCTTTCTGAAAAGTAACATTATTCTAATATTGCCAATTCTGAAGCAGCAGTGACTGTTCAGCACAGAGCAGGTATGTTAGAGAGTCTGAGAGTAATGGAGGCCAAGACAGGTTTGCTCCTTTTAATCAACTTGGGATGAGGCACAGGGATGCCTTCATCATGTTGTGCCTTTGGGGAACAAGGCAGGACATAAAGAAGCCCAGTTTGATTTTGATGAGCTTTTCAGTGTGTCAGGGTTTCGGTGAGATGGGTTTTCATGGGATCTATTGCCATCTCGGGAGAAATGCTTTCAGGCGACACTAATTGCTCTTCCTCCAAGCTCGCTGTCACGAAAAGAGGAGATACTTTGTGACAGAGGGCTGCGGTTTTTTTGAGCGGCTTCAAATTTAGTGACGATGGGAGAGGAGAAAAACTGCATAAAAAAACGTGACGAATAATGCGAAAGTTTGAATGTAAATGTATGCAAAACAGCATATGCTGGAAATAAATTGAGATGCTGAAGACTAGAAAATTAAGGACAACATGAGGGTTAACATTGATTTTTACATTTTATCTGTTCTTCAGACTCCGCTGTGCTATAATCTTTAAGGAATAAATTTAAGGGAATTTAAATAAATATTCTTGGGGGAAAAAAATACCGACCACATCTTAATGCGCTATCTGCTCTTTGATTATTTCAACGTATTTATACTAATTGTGTAACATTATCAACAATTTTTTTTAAATTTTAGGTGCTAAATGTAAGTGTTCTGGAGGAAGAGGAAGTGACAGTGGAGGATACGGGTGGCAGTGAACCCTTCATCCTTGCCAAGGATTCTGCGTTGAAGAGTGGGCTTGTACTACGCAGCCAGAGCAACCAAATTACCGTACGTTTCACGAGTGGTCGACAACAAAAAAGTGGATTCCTCCTGTTACATTACCAAGGTAATAATCCCCTCATTTCCTAACTCTGAAGTCTATACGAACCACCAATCAGACGCTGAATTGTGTCCAGCACTTCACATGTATAAATATATATATTAATATATATCTTATTCACAACAGCAGAAGTAAAATTTTGAACATGTATAAATATATATATTAATATATCTTATTCACAGCAGAAGTAAAATTTTGCATAAATGTGAGACTAACAAAGGACTATATTTGACTTTTCAAATATATCACAATAATTATACGACCAATAATATAACTTTTATACCACTTCTGTCTGATTCTATGATATGCCACATATAACCACCACATTAGTTGGAGTTGGTACCGTAAATTTGATGTGATTTTGAGAATAGGTGTGAAGAAGACAATTGTTCGTACTATTAGTGACCAAAACATGCAAATTCCAAAATAGAATCATCAGCTCTTTGTGGGAACTGAATCTGTGTTTCTTAATGCTGTGAGGTACGAGCAGTGACCTCCAGAATGTAACACTAACAGGATACATAATAATGATGGTTTATGTGTATTGTTTTTATTTGATTTTTTAGTGGTTGGAAGATTAATGTTGTTAGGAATAGTAAGACAAGTAGGAAAAACTGGAATCAGCAAATTTCCTGGAGATGGAACACGTCGTAGCCACAGAAGATGATTTCATTTGTCTCTCGTCTGTTGCCGAGCTGAGATAGCGGCTCACCTTGTCTTTTATAATGGGCTGTGAGAAATGCAATTGAGTACGAGTGTGGAGGACACGCAGCCGGTTCACAAGGTAATTAATATCTGCTGTAGCTGCGGCTCTGTCACTGTTGGCAGAGTGATTGATGCTTCCATAACATCAGCAGTGGGCCTGTCACTTTGAGCGTGAAATATTGTATTGTTTTAAGATGTGTGGGGGGAAAACAGGTTCTTTCGTGAAGTCTCTTTCTCGTTAAACATATAAACAGACATCGAGATCATCCTCTCAAACAAGCTTTACTACATTTTAATTTGCAATGTGATATGTTAAGAAATGCATTTTTCAATGCTAGTAATTCAATACATCCTGGGTTTGAACTAGGGATGCACCGATCCACATTTTTTCACTTCTCGATCCGATCCCGATATTTTGGATTTGGATATCAGCCGATACCGATACTATTCCGATTCTATTGCTTTAATATTATTATTATATGCATATATGTGCGTTTCATTGTTTTTCCCAATACTGGATCGGCCGCATCCCTAGTTTGATTCCCAGTATTTTCATTTTAATATTCTCTCTGTATTTTCTTTTAGCTGTCCATCTATTTTGGCTAACTAACAAAGTAAAAAATAACTTTCATTTTAACTAGATTTAATTAAACGTTAACACACACATTCTCTATCGTGACTATTACTTGCCCTCTAGCGAGAAAACAATAGGCAACGACACAGGTGCTCTGCAGCATAACGCAGAGGAAATATTATCTATAATGAGAAACCAATTTGGATATTATAACCAAAAATCAGAGCCCAGAAATGTTAGCAGGGCAGCAGAACAGGTCATATTTCAGTAATTGGCTCCACATTGTTGCCTGCAGCTAACGTACCTCATGCTCAATGGGGAATTACATGACGTAACGATAAGGGCAATAACTATGGTTATTTTTCGCTCGGCCGTGAAGCAGAAATTAAGAGGATGACCTGAGAGCAACATTCATAGCAACCTTGTGGCTGACTGAGTTATTGAATATCATCGTGTATCAGTTATGGTACTCAATAACTCAATAAATTTGCTAATTTGCTAATTTATTTCAGTGTGCTACAGTTCATGAACAAACAGGCAATTACGTGTGGGTTTGTAAACATATTAAACAAATAAGGTTCTTTTTTCATCAGTATTCTCTTCAGTTTTTCTTGTACATTTTACCTTTTTTTAAAAAAATATCGTTCACTTGTCTGTCTTTTTCTAACTGCACTGATGGATGGACACGTCTTACGTGGCTGTGTAGGTTATAAGTATAACAATGTTGTTATGAAAAGTTTATCTTACACTTTACCATGGTATTGTTAGTTATTGAAATACATCCAAAACTTGTGCATACACACATACAAACACACCTATAACACGCAGCTTGGTTGGAAAGTAGAAAAAAAATCCATTGCCATTGAGCAACAAACTTTCATCGGATTACAATAGAATAAAACACCGCGTTAACGCAGTGTGTACGTAAGTAAGTACAACTCTCTTAACACCAAATGACCTTTATCATATTTACATAAGTAAATTAAGATGCCACGTCACGCCTCATTCCCAATCGCTATTATAATTGCTTTTGAGACTGCAAATACCATTTCCTTCCAGGCGGGTCTTCTAATCTGAGATCTGTATCTCTGTTATTAAATCCTGATTTATTATGCATGTTCTGCGTTAGGGCGAATCGTCGCATTCAACTTGGTTTTGCCGCAGGACACCGAGACTTTCTCGTACACACTTTATCCAATAATACTGCTCACTGTGCTGTTTACTCATTATCAGGAGAAGTTTAGGTCTGACCATTAAAGTGCCTGCACTAATGAGCTAGAAGAGTGCGGTTATTAGCGAGGAAGGGAAGTTTATTTAATAGCCTCCCCTACAGACCTGGGAAGTTCACTCAATTATCAATGTGAATTGCACCCCATTGTAGCCCACTGATGAAAAAAAAGCAGGAGTACGATTATGGTAATGGGGGTAATAGACAACATTGATCTTGTGTTGCTGCTCCTGGAGTCTTTGACAGCAACCACAGCGGCCATTTCTCATCCAGCTTTGTTGTTACACACTGTGATGATTAGCTTGTGTGTAACGATTCCGTTTCGCAAAGTTTTTTTTTCGCCGCAGCTTTTATAGCCGCCATAAAAGTGATGTTAATTACTCCACTGTGAGCGAGAAAATGTAGAATGTAAAATTGCACCTCCAAGCTGCAATTTAATTAATAGCCGAGATGCTTACTAGGTCGGGTTTTTAAAAAGGTGTGTGTGTGCTGGAGTGTGTGTGTGTGTCTGTAAAATGGTGACAACTTAAATTACAGTCTAAAAAGTGCTTAAAACCCAAATGCATCCTGTACTACTGTGCAGCTTTTTCCCCATTATTTTTCCAGAGGTAATGGGCAAAAGTTGTGGGTAGTGTTCCTTGTGTGTTTCAAGACTGCCTGGGTGAGTTTGGACTGGCTCACAGTTGGGCCATGTTGGAACTGTGCCTGGTTTTCTCTGAAAACTCCTTAAATAATTGCTACATTAACTATTGTATTGTTATATGCAAGACATATGCAAACAACATGTTGCTTCCGTTAACTATAATGTGCTGCTCTGAATTTTAGTAATAGGTTGGGGCTTCAGCTCAACTGCACCTACAGCTAGGATATATCGATCATTATGATAAAAGTTCTCGTGGCGAAGAATAAGTGATGCAAAATGAGAGCAACTAAACAGAATTATTGTAGTCGAATATTTATTCCTTGCAAAATAGGGGACTGTCAGAAACAGATCTGCTGTCGTCTTCGTGAGAGAAGCTTGGTCGGCAAAAAATTAATTTGACAGTTAATTTGGGCTGGGTCAGGAGCAGATCGATGGAGCGTTCGTATGAACTAAAACAAAGGACATGTAAAAGTCACGGCTAAAATGCTTTAAGCCTTTTCTAAGCCATCTACTGGAGAAATGCGGGCATTGCAGGGAAAAGGCAGAGGTATAATGATAATAGAAATTAATAACAATTTGGACAAGTTTGGTGGGCCGGATTAAAAAGCCAAACGGGCCGCATCCAGCCCCCAGGCCATAGTTTTTGATCCTTGTTATGCTGATTAATTACTGTGCATTTTCTTCCCTTTGTTCCAGCTTCGATGCTGAGCTGTTCATCACCTAGAAAACCTTCTGGTGGAGAGGTTTCAGTGACACATCTCCATGTAGGTGGAGAAGCTCGTTTCCATTGTTTTAGTGGCTACACGTTGCAAGGTCCCAGACTGCTGATGTGTCACAACGCAACAACACCTTACTGGAGTGGAAAAGAACCACAATGCATAGGTAAGACCAAGTGTGGGCAAACTTTTTGTCAATGGCAGATTTTTCTCGGGTATTGAAAACCTGATCAATGCCTGGGTTTCACCAAATATGGGAAAATCATGTATGGGGTGCAGCAAAACAGCTACATATATCAATATAGGTTAATATCAAAATCGGAAATTAAGTGTTTGGACAATATCAGCAATTATAAAATCATTATTGTTATAAAACATTATCCTTAGTAATAATATCTGTGCCCAGACAACTTTTTGTTTTATTCTTTCTTCCTGCGCAGCATCCTGCGGGGGATTGATGAAAAATGCTACGTATGGGCGTATCACGACTCCTGGTTTCCCTGGCAACTACAGCAACAATCTGACATGCCACTGGGTCCTGGAGGTCCCTGAAGGCCATCGGCTCCATATTCATTTTGAGAAAGTGGCTCTGGCAGAGGATGATGACAGGTGGTGTATGCACGATGTTCAAACCACAGTGAGAGAGAGTGTATACACTGCTGGAGCTAAAAGCAAGTACTGAAAATGGAATCCATAAATAAAAGCGTTCCTTTGGATGCAACAATCAAACCCTTGGAGTTATAAAGATTTCAATTGTCAAGGAAAGGTGACAGGGAGTGACTGAAGGTGCACCTTTGTGATTGTTTAACCTTGTACTGTGAAGCAGAGGAAAGGACTGCAAAATGTAGTTAAATGTAGCTCTTGCTAACACTTAGCAGTAGTTATCTGCTAATGGAGATAACACTTCCCATATTACTTTTATAGCAAAAGTAATATATATCACATAAGACGACATTAAAAAAAAAAGTCAGAAGTCATCACTGTGCTACTCTCTTCACATGTGGACGTTAAATGGTTTAACACGATTGTTCTAGCTAAGTTTGGAACCTCTGTGTGTTCGTAGGTTCCTTATAAAAAATGGCGACAATATAGACTCTCCACCCATCTACGACTCCTACGAGGTCGAGTACTTGCCAGTAGAGGGTGTGCTAAGCACTGGGCGCTACCTGTTTATAGAGTTCACAACAGATGCTACGGTAACTTCCACTGGTGTAGCCATCAGATATGAAGGCAAGTTCGTTATATACACAGACTATTGTAAAGTGTTAACATCAGTACCGCAAAAGCATGTTGTTTTTATTTATCTATTTATTTTTGCTTTGTTTGCAGCTTTTGCAAACGACATGTGCTACGAGCCCTTCATAAAATACGGCAACTTCACCAGTAGTTACCCTACTTACAGGGTCGGAACCACGGTTGAATTTTCATGCGACCCTGGCTACACATTGGAGCAAGGGGCTGTCGTGATCGAGTGTGTCAACCCCCAAAATCCACAGTGGAATGAAACTGAGCCAGCCTGTAGGGGTGAGTAAAGAGATGTTTTTATCGTTGTGTAAAAATGTCAAATGTTTGGTTATTACGGTATTCCACACTGTTCAACTGAATTTGAGTTTACTGCCTGAAGTTACTGCTCAGCACATATCTATTGATACTATATAATCTATATACAGTATATATATATACATATATACTTTACTGCAGAGGTTCCCAAAATGGGGGGCCAAAGTTTCATTTCAGGGAGGGCCAAAAGCTATAAATGTTTAACAGGAAACTGCAAAAAACTGATTTGCTGAAGCCAGTGTAAAATTCATATCTGATAGTTATATTGCAAAGGAGGGCGTTATTCTTAATTTTCGGGTTCGGGTTTTTGCTGCTACACTTTCGGACTTACCAAAGTTGACAATGATAGCATTAAAAAGTTTAAGTTTTTTGGGTGGGCGGGTGGATGGGTAGCAAAAATGTTCTTATGAACTAAAGGGGAACCACTGCTATACAGTACTATATGTACTTATACAAATAGACATGTAAATACTATGTCTACCCTGCTGTTACGTTACTTTTAGTACTACTTGTCTATCTTACTGCTGTAGATGTCAAATGTTTGGTTATTACGGTATTACTTGTCTATCTTACTGCTGTAGCAAATGAATTTCCCCGGTGTGGGATGAATAAAGTCTTATCATATACGTATGTATGTGAACATTTGTTTATGTTTAAATGTCTGTGTGTTGCAGCTGTGTGCAGTGGGGAGGTCACAGACTCTGCCGGTGTTGTGTTGTCTCCTAATTGGCCTGAGGCCTATGACAAGGGGCAGGACTGCATCTGGGGCATCCACGTGGAGGAGGACAAGAGGATCATGCTCGACATCCAAGTGTAAGAGACAACGCTCGGGTGTACTACATGGAGAGTTAAAAAAGTAGAGGTCCAAAATGTATCATTTATCCTTGAAACTTCTAGACATCTAGAATCTGTTCTTTTGTGTTATCTGTGAGTCATACAGGACGCTGAAGGATTTCTGTTGTTGCGTCACCCACTCAGTTTTGTCCAAAAAAATCAATTGTTGCCGTAAAAATGATGTTGGGTTTTAATATTTGAGTTGACCTTGAATGAAATTAACTTGTCTTAGCAACCATTCATCCAGTCATTTAAATGCACATTTAACGCCCACTGAAAACTGAGCACACACAAAGACATACATCGTAAACACAGAGTCTTCACCTGTCATTTAAACACAAACACACACAGAGAGGTAGAAAGTAACAAATTACAATTACTGGTGTTGCTGTAATTGAGTACTTTTTTGTGGACTGTTACGTTCAGGAATAACAGCCAGTCAAAAGAACAACAGCTACATTTCAATGCTTATTTATTTTTTATATACCTGAAAGTGACATCTTGATTTAATAGCGGGTCACAACCAACATTTTCATGCACACAGCGCTACCTACTGTACTACAGGCATATGACAACTGATTTTTTGAGATGCACCTTGATGCGCGATTCCTTTTCTTTTTTCAACCGATGAAAATTGTCATGGATTTATAGCTATTTTTAAGTAATTCACGATGCATCACTCCCTCTCTATATAAACAAAACCTTATAATCGAGTTTTATATATATATTTATATCTAGTCTCCATCTGGGCAAGAATGACCTGCTGAAGAAAGTGCATAAAAGGTAGTATGTTTAGTAGGTTTTTTTCTTGACAACATTGACCCCTGGTGCCTCAAGTAAAAATATATTGTAGTTCAGTTTATGTCAAGTGGCTACATAACCAATGCTGTTGTTTTCTCTGATGAACTCACTAAAATTTACAGGCCTCATATTTGAAGATAAATACTTGATTCTGGAACTACAGTAACGAGTTCTCCCACTGTCTCGTGGAGTAAAGTCACGTGTTAGTAATGGGTAGAGGCCTCTAATGTGATAACAGGTGGACAATTACACAAGGAGGAGACTGCATTCTGAATGTGTGTTCTGTGACCATGTGACATACAAGCTGGCACCTTCTGTCCTGTATTCTAATACACACTGTTGTCCCTACTGCTGCAAAGAACAACGGGTCTAACAAGTCTGATTGTACTAATGAGAACAGTGTTGAGGGAGAGAGATTGAGAAAGTTCTGGTTCAAATCCAGGCCCTGGGACAACTGTGGTGTGTTGAGCAAACACAAAATAGCCAAAACAAATTTGGCCTTCAAAATATGTAAATGAGCATAATTAATATGCATTACCTCAAAGTGAAAGGCATCGTATTGAAGCGTCTATCCACCTCACTGAGGAACGTTCGAGATGTCTTCATCTTCAGACCGTACACCTTGTTGGGGTCTCGTTTGTAAACGGTTGTTCTTTGACCTCCGTCTCTGGCCTAAAAACACAGACAATAACACTTTTTAATCAGTGGTGTACACTATTTAAATAATCCCATATGCAGGAATCGTTTTCCTCTGTCGAAATAAATAGCTTTTACAGTAATATTACCTTTCCTTCTCCAGAGCTAATGAGCACATCCACTGCGTAGACCTCATGCACCTCAAACTCAGCCTTCTCATGGTCCTTTCTGTGAACACAAGTTGATTCAATAGTTAAAAAAAAACATCACACTAACAAGGTCACTAACGGTTACCACAGACTAAAAGTAACAAGAGTCGTGACTGACTTCTGCTGGTCCGTTGGGTTTTGGATGATGGTCTTCTCTCCATCAATGACGTGCTGTTTGAGCTGATGGGACAGCATACCTGTAAATAGATCAATCATAGAGAGATGGATGAAAAATATGAGAAATTCTGATAAAGACATGGATAGCTATATAGAGGTATATATAGTCAGCCAAAGAGACATATATACATTTATACACACACACATATATACACATATGTGTATATATGTGTATATATACATACATATACATATATATATATATATATATATATATATATATAGGTGGTTTATAGGTATTAATAGAAACTGGTTCCTAACTAATTGTCTTGTTTTTGGTGATGCAGTAATGAAGTGTCTGGATCCTGGAAACGTGGAGCACAGCCATAAGGTGATTTCAGGTGGTCACTTCACCGTTGGAGCCACAGTGCAGTTTATCTGTAACAAAGGCTACGTCCTCTCTGGCAGCAGCCTCCTCACCTGCTGCAACCGTGATTTGGCTGCACCCAAGTGGAGTGAGAGGCTGCCCAAGTGTGTCCGTAAGTTGCGCATACACACACACATAGCCACATCACTTGTGTGAATTTAAAGGTTAGCACAGTAGAATACATATTGTATCCTGGAAATTGTAAACCACTTTAGGGTGGTTATAGGACTGAGAACCAATAATACACAGCCATTTAAGGTAAAGAAAACAACTGTCAAACTGCTTTTAAGTTTATTATATTATCTGAATCTGATTTCAAAATCTAACAAAGACCATTTTTAGTTAATTAGTGATTTCACCTACTGCTGAAATACGTATATCCCATTAACTGGCTACAATTTAAGTAAAATGAGTCTAATATACTTGTAAGAAAAGGAAAAACAAGCAATTACAAAGAGGTGAAACAACCTTTGCTAGTTAAGCTAAGTTACTTCCTGTTGCAACACTAAGAATGATTGTTTGTTTATTTGTTTTGTATTTTTGTCCACTTGTTTATCAAGGTATCCCCCGTATTGTCCCTTTAAGTTAATATTAAATTTGGAGTTAATTCTTCCACTGTATTCTTCTTTGGGTTTAAACGACAATACTGCCATCTAGTGGGGTTATTTTCCATTTTCAACTAATATCTTATTGATTAGTTGCAAAACAAATATAAAAGAGAAAACAAAGGAACAATTAAGTGTGGCTGCATGGCATAGGAACCTAACCACCGATGGTTTTTCAGCTAAGATATTTGCGTGAGAATGTACTTACCAACATGCCACCGTTCTCTGGTTTTCCTCAGCTGAGAAGTATGAACCCTGCAGAAACCCTGGTGCTGCGTCCACCAGTGTACAGAACTCTGAAAAAGCCTTTTACCAAGCGGGAGAGACGCTCAGCTTCTCCTGCCACTCAGGGTACGAGCTGCAGGGCCAGGCCACCATCTACTGCATCCCTGGACACCCATCACTGTGGAATAGCTCTCCACCTGCATGTAGAGGTAAACACACAGATTCATTCACAAGCATTAACATGCAGCAAATCAACGAGGAAGTGTTATGAAGAAACCATTTATTTTGAAATATTTTGTAGTCTATGCAGTCCCAAAAAATAACATGCCCAGTGCCATGTGCCAGTCTTTAGGGCAGCGTACTTCTGTTGACAGAGTTTTTCCCCTGATTCAGTGCCATGTGCCAGTCTTTAGGGCAGCGAACTTCTTCAGCGATGGAGAATACATTTTAAATATATATTCATTTCTTTAATTTAGATCAGGGGTGTCAAACTCATTTTGGTTCAGGACTGCTTACAACCTAATTGAATGTCAAACAGGCCGGACCAGTACAGTCATAACAATCTTCTATAAATAACAAAAAGTGTGTCCTTTTGGCCTTTGTTTTCATGCAAAAAAAGTACATGAAATAAATATTCATATTTAATTAAGTATAATTTTAAGAAACATTTCCTGAACAAGTGTTTGTGTAGTTTTTTATTTTCTAAATTCATCAGACAGGCCGGATTGAAACCCCTAAGTAGGTAGGTTTTGGCCCACGGGCCATATGTTTGGCACCCCTGATTTAGATAGATAAGTATTGTGACTTCTGTTACAATCAAAACTGCTACTGAACTTCACTTGTGTCTTTGCAGCATCCTCAAAGCATGCAGTGACTGAACATAAGTTAGACGGTGAGTCATGTTTCAAAATATTATTACTGTAGTTTTAGAACACTTCAGATTAATGTACAGACCACTGGGTACAGTGTCCTAATCCCACCTATAATACTTTGGACATATATTTGTACACATATTTTGGCTAATCAGTATATATGTGCACTAATATCAACATAAATATGTGGGTTTTTTGTGCTTTTGTCTTATTTTTGTATTTCAGTGGTTTACAGAGATTATGAGCAGCAGGACACCAGTGTTATTCTTGTTGTTTTAATTCCATCTGCGATCATCTTGGCAGTTATTCTCGGGATTTATGTCTACTTTTCGAAGTAAGTTGTACCTTAAAAATGAAAACCGATACTACATACGTGTATGCATATACAGGATGTCATCGTTTATGTCCCGTTTACCCTCTCAGACTACAGGGGAAGACCATCAGAATGCCAACATCCTTACTGTCACATGAAAGAAACACGATGGAAGAGTCGTCTTTTGACAACCCTGCTTTTCAAGGTGGAGTAAGTGCAGATGTCATTGATGTGCAAGACGTTTGTTCACAGAACACCAGTGTGCTGTCCTGATCCCTTCACCTGCACCATCTACTTCATCTTCCCTGACCACAGCAAAGTAACTGTCACATTCCACGTGTTTACTGTCATCATTATTGTGGTAGAATTTTCAGCCATTAAAATCATATACATGTGTCATGTCAAATTGTTATACTGTTTGCTTTGTTTCATCCGTATATATGTTGGTTGCAGGTTGGTTATTTGTATATTTCTCAGTGAACAGCGTAAAAATTTAAATTAGATATTTTTGCAATTTATTTTTGCAACTTAAAAAAATTAGGGGGTTATTAAATATGGGATACAATAGGTAACCATTGCTAAACTGTTAACGGTTAAAAAAAAAGACAACAAATAGTTCCTACTATCGCAAGTAGTCACCTGTTTTGTTTCTGACTGTGGTCCGGTACTGCTCTACGTCACTGAAACGTCAGCTACCCGGATGGATGCTAAGCTAAGCGACAATATTCGATATTGTGAAGGCACATTTTGCTTAACGAAGAAGTTTTAACCAAACAATAAACATAACGTTTGGGATACACAAGCAAAGACACATAAACTGTACTTACTGACACATGCTTTTGCGGGTTTGAAGTGGAAGTTTTCACAGCGACAACTGTGTCCGCCGGGGCAGGCATGTTTTGCGTTGAATGATGAATTTATCGACTCGTTTGCATTTGAAAACTAAAAGCTCGCTAAAATATGGCCAAGGATTCCCTTCTCTTTCAGAGAGCTCTGCTTCTTGTTCGTCACCAGCCATTATCCAACGACATAATATACCATGTAAATAGTCAAAGTTATCTGGCTACATTGACAGATTGGGAACGCCCACGCACTTTTTTTTTAGTTAACGCTGATTGGTTCCCCCCGCATTTACTTTTTACACAGTAACGGGTTCTTTTCAAATGTAAAAGTAAAATTACCTATTCCCAAAACTACTTAAACAATTACAATCTGCTAACAGAAACTACTCAATTACAGTACCGTGAGTAAATCTAATTCGTTGCTTTCCACCTCTGTCTAATACTCAGTGGCATGAGTCAATGATGAGGTATGTTTAAAAATGACTTAAAGAGGTCATTTATAGAGATAAAGTTATTGGACCTAAAACATAACCTTGAGACATGTCTACAAAGCAGTAGATGGTTCAAGAAGTACTAAGGTAGCACACCATCCTGTAAAGGGAACAAATTATGTCAATGATATCATATATCATTCAAAGATGTAAAAAGATCTTTTTGTCTTTCAATGTTTTTTGAGTAAATGAAAATGTGGAGCTAAAGCTGTCATTTTTGTAGTCAATGTTTGTAGTAGTTGTTTCTACTGTAGTGTAATTTTGCCTTTTTTTATGACCAGAGATTTTGTAAGGTGGCAATGTGGTTAATTGCAGTGGGAGCTAATGTTTAATGAGTATAAATAATGCAAGGAGGCTGAGAAATATGTATTAAAACTATTAACTTCACCTACAGTGAGAGTCCTCTGTTTGACTGATTTGTCTTTTGGTCTTCACAGGACAACTGAAAAAAATTAGAAGGTATCCAGAGGTGGAGCAAGAGTTATGAAAGCTTTGCCTTAAGGGACTCTCTTTACTTTCCCTAATCTCCCTAATTTCCTTTTTTTTTTAATCACAAATGTTTTATTCTCCAATATTCTCTTTGTGTGGATATTGTAAATATTTTCTCTATAGGTCAAACCAGTCAGATCTGTTGGACACTATGCAATATTTTTTTTCTAAAAATTGCTAGTGACCATTGATTGCCATTGATTACTTTATACAGTAATACCTGACTGTTAACGTTTTTAACAATTGCCTTTTACCATTTGTCTTTATGTTTCTGTGTATGATTTGTTATTTGCAAATAAACTCCCGGTTTCTTTTGAGTGACTCACTATTTTTGTACATTACTATTACTATCTACCTGCAATTCCAAATTGCTAATTGGTCTGGCAGTCGTTGCCATAAAAATAATGTTTTGACTTCCCCGTCATTTCTGCCGATGCGAATACTACTACATTTCTGTATAGCTCTTTTAGCTCTGCTTCGTATGTTCATGTGCTGTAGGAGGTCGTGTGTTTCGAAGTGTTGTTCGGGGTCAGTCACCCATAATTTCAGCTGAGCTTTCATTCTGATGCAAGGGCAACGAAGGCAGATTAATCTACTGTATTAAAATGTAAATTTATTGTACACGTTGGGTAAAGGACAAGGAATGACTCCTTGTTTGACATCTTAGGCAAAAAAAGACAAAAAAACAGGAGGAAACCAAGAGAAATTTCGAATAAAATATCAATTGGTATGATATATTAATATGTTCATATATTTTGTAATTAAAATCAAATTTATATGTGACTGTAAATTTAATACCAGTAGCTGTCTAATTTCTTTTTTTAATATTTAGCATATAAACCAGGGATATCAAACATAAGGCCTACAGACCAGAACCGGCACGCATGGGGGGTTTAATAGGGGCTGCTTGTTTTGTAAAAATATATTTCAATAAATATAAATATTTTTCAATATACATGTACTAATTTGCTGGAAAACAAAAGGGGGAAAACATGGTCTGGCCCACTTGACCTCTAATCAGGCCTTATATGGCCCATGAACCAAATTGAGTTTGACACCACTGATTTAAACTATATGATACTTCATAATGTGTAATCTGCATGAGGAATTTGAATAAAACCTATGCCATTTAAATTTACTCGCAGAAAATTATATTATGCACCCTAAGCACATATACCTGATGTTTCAAAACCTACATGTAGTACAATGCATTTTATTAGATATTTTGTTAAAAAAAAAATAGTATTAAGAAATACTCCCTCAAACCAGGAGAGGGCGCTAAAGTACAACAACTGGTTCTGCACCGTAGCTTGAGAACCACTGCTCTTGTTAACAGACAACCTACTTCACCCACTGTGCTCCAGCTGTCTCACACAGTTAAAAAAAAGTGGTTAAAAAATAGAGCCCGCAGACAAAGGACTCTTCTTCCCAGGTGCTCAAACATTAATAACTACACCGCTGCTCTGGGATTCAAGACCGTTTTTCAAGCACGGTACATCTAAAACCATTACTGTGCACCTGACCTGAGGCCTATTTGAGGCAATCAGCAGCAACAAAGAGGAAGAAAACATAATCGGTAAGGCCTGTTATGTTTATGTCCCATAATAGATGTTGAAGTCTAGTAATCACCTGTTGCATTTGTTGGGTACTTTTGAGGCAATAAAAGTACACAAATAAGATTGTATCAATAATCCATTTGTTGGGTACTTTTGAGGCAATAAAAGTACACAAATAAGATTGTTGAATCAATAATCTCTCTTTGCCAAAGTAGTGAATCTTTCTGTAATGAAATATTAAAAATTAATCAAGTTCTTGATAGGGTATTCAGTTAGGATTTTTATCTTATCCCTAACTGGGTGTATTTTTGATTAAGTGGTAACAAATGTATTTTCCAATAGAATAATCATCACTATTGTCAGTTTTTCATTAGAAATGTGCCACTCTCATCACCACCTGTATAAAGTATTATATTAACCAGATTTTTTTTAAAAACTGCTGAGAATAAAGTTCCCGTAAAGTACTAGACTGCTAAGATTTTATCCCAAAAAAATTAGTGCCACAAAATATTATATGGTTCTATAAGTAGCGGTTACCACACCTGCCTTACTCATCCTGGGTCTAAGCCCCAGAGAAACTACATACTCAATAGCGCCTCCTGTGGCAGCCTCTTTTTTAAACAGTACCAACAAACTGATCCTGAACGATTGAGATTTAGTTTTATTTTTTGTAAGTATTTTTTGTAATAAAATGACAACAACGACGAAGAAACTCCAACCTGTTGGTCAGCTGTTTTCACTTGCATTGACCCAGTTGGAAGTCCCTGGTATAAATGTGTGTTTTATGGCTGTCACTGTGGAGACTAAATGTGTTTGTGGTCCCTCTTCACCTGCTCTTTGTGCTTTTTTTTTTTACACTGAATAGACAAACCTCTAACAGTGATTAAAGAACATTTAACTAATTGCTCTGAAGACAGCTTTGTAGACACACAATATATTTAATGGGATCAACATTATCCGTCATTATAGCCTCTATTTGCCACTTCCTAAGTGAATTGCAGTACAAAACCAACCCTTTTCAGAATAATGAATCTCCAATTTTCTCCAGTGAAAGGAACATCACAAAAGCCCTACACAAGCAGGCGAACAAAAGGCAGCAACAGGAAACAGATAGTTAGAACAGTTATGTCAACACTCTCAAAATGGGACAATTCAGACGCTAACTAAATTAAGTTATATTATGTCCACATGACTGCCACCTGGAGGAATGATTTGAGAAAACATGGAAGACGTTAAGCTTCTGCTTCATTTATATTAATAATTTTAAAAAGGTTGTTGTCATTGTTTACAAGCAGATACAAAGCAACACTTTGACATTTCTTAGAAATATTTCTAGTTTTATTTGTCACGCTTCCCTTTTATGTGGTGTTTTACATACTAAGACTGGGAGCTAAGGGCTTACTTTGTGACATCAATTTGCAAATGTGCAGTTGCACTCATTCGTTGATTGAATCCCAGACTGTTTTGATGCAACAAACAAGTTGCAAATGGAAAGGCGCGACTTCCAAAACTGGAATGAAAACAAAATCTGTAATGTGGTATTTAAGGTATTTATCAGGGTGTTGTTCAGCATCTTGGTTAGCATTGCATATGGGTCAAAGGGCGTTTGTTTGTTTCACAATATTATTATTGGTTTGTATTGTAATCTAGATTTTTTGCCAATTAAAAGAACATTCTCTCACCAAAGTACACTGTATACTGTAATACTACATATTTGTCTTGATCTTTGTTCCATAATGATAATCATGTTTTATTTGCTTCAGCGCAGCTCTTTTGTGTTAAGCCTGCACAGAATTTGCAGGTGTGTGTGTGTGTGTGAACATGCTGAGATTAAGTGTCGGTGTTCACCACTTTATTTCTAATGCCAGTGAGTAGCACAGACAGCCTAACACCTAGAGAAAGCAGGGGGCCTTTATGGCTTCTTCTTGATCCCTTGTTCTCCTCCCATTCGCTTCCCCCTCCTCCTGCCACGACAGCACGATTAACCAGCAGACACACAATGGGGGCACATGTCCCTGTGTGCCACAACCAGCTCCTTCAGGCCTGCGTGTTCTAATAAGGATTAGGGAAGAAGTTGACAAAGAGTGAAGATTTTGCTGCATGTCACTTATGTCCCAGGTTATTCCCGGGGCCTTGTGTTCGAACATAAGGTGTAATCCTCTTAAATATCAAAGGTGGACAAATCATATTACTTTAGATAGTGCTTCCGCGGGCACATTATGCACTCGACAAAGAGGCACAACCTCACCATCTGCCTTCATTTTCTTAACTAGCTCGAGCTGCCGCAAGTCCAATGTATGTCTATTGTCATTCGTTTTTTTCCGTAGTTTAATGTTGTTGGTTTTTAATTTTGTGGAGGGTTTTTTTTGTTAATGCTATTGAAAAAACACTGTTATGAAATCCTTAACATTTCCTCAATTTAATAAGAATGATTCATACAGTGCAGCAAGTTAAATGCGTTTTTTGTGTTGTAGTATGAATTTTTTTATTATTATTATTTTGGACCAAGACTATGTTTCTTAGCAATAAAAAACATTACATCTTCAATACCATCAAACAGGTATGTATATAGGAAATTAACTACATTTTTGGTATCATAGTAGTATTTGATAGATGATCTACTATCTTATTGTCAAAGAGGATTTTTACAGTGATGCCCAACTCAAAAAACAAAAACAACACAGGCCCGGGTTTCATACGGAGTAGAGAAAATTGTGGGTTGAATAAAACAAGATTATCATATTCCATAACATATTTTAGTCAGAAAGGTTAAAATACGCTGCTATAGCAGGGTAAATTATGTATGAAGAATCTTTAAAAAAAAAGTGTTTCTCCTTAGTCCGATCAACTCATCTCCACTGTAACCAGAGCCACTGTATCAGTTCTATGTTTGGTATTAAGGTGTAATCAGCCATGTAGGACGTCAGCTTGCCAAGAAGCCAAGTCTTTTGTTGAGAAGCCCATCTGTTTCGTGAATTGGGATGTGCCCAGTCCCACTGAGCTGCTGGAATGAAAGGGGGTAAGTATGAGAAGGCCCAGCTGAAAGGACAAGGGTGGGCGTCAGCATCAGGACACAGTCTGTCCCAAGTACTTGGTGCACATTACTCTTATTCATATGCGTCTCCCTCCACCCCTGTGTGCATACGACTCAGAGATCAGAGCCTGACATATGCACCAGGGACACATGCCTGTCACAAGGCTGTGTATGCCCCCCCCCCTTTCTGTTTAACGTTGTTTGGCCAGCATTTCATATTGACTTGCCAGCGGTGGATATTAGCCAACCTCTTAGCAGGACATACAAATCTGTGAGTGTAAAACAATTCAAGTAGAGTCCTTCCCCACTGGGGCAGGAGAATATGTTAAAAATGTCAAATCTTTTGATAAGATTGTATAACTTTTCTCTGGCAACAAAGCTTGAAATAAAAAAAAACCCAATATACAGTAATTATTAGATGTAATACAAAACACTGTTCTTATGCCAATCTCATATTTTCGCTAAAACTGCTCCTCTAAATCCATAAATCAATTTAAAAATGTTTATATTAACAAAAAGGTAAAAACATTTAACATTTTGGCGTGAACGTAGAATTTCTATTATTATCAACACATCAACATGTTATTTGACCACCAGAAAACCAGAAGTTATCATCTACCATCATTTATCACCGTGATCAATTAGCAATCTGCCTTGGGTGGATATTAGCGCCACCATATACAAATACAAACAAAATGTATGTAATGTGACCTGAAACCGATTTACCGTATTTTCCAGACTATAAGTCTGGTATAAGTCGAGTATAAGTCGCACTTTTTTTGTCCTTTGGCTGGATTTGTGACTAATACTCAGGTGCGACTAATATGTTAAAATGTATAATTTCACATGTGTATTATTTTCACACTGACTGCCACTAGGGGGCCTTGGCGCGACTTATACTCCAGAGTATTATATATATTTGTGTTATTTTCACACTGACTGCCACTAGGGGGCCTTGGCGCGACTTATACTCCAGAGTATTATATATATTTCTTTGTTGTTGTTGTTGTTGTTTTTTCATTATGCATTTTTTGGCTGGTGCGACTTACACTCTGGAGTGACTTATAGTCTGGAAAATACAGTACGGATGTTTGTTGCCACTATGTTTGTGACACATTTAAGTCTAAAGAAAATAAAATTTGAAAATAAATGATAATAAAGATGATCACATTTAATGCTGCTGCTTCTCAACATCTATGAAATATGACTCATGTGACCTGCTCGTGAGAGACTTGACATGTGTCGGGTAGGAGGGCCATTTCATTTCATTGTTGGCTATATGGAAGGACCATATGCCCCGAGCTCCTGACAGTCCCTCGGCCCTTGCCTTCCCCTCAAATGTACACACGGGCACGTTCCTTTTTTAACATTAGCAGCCTGCATCTGTCCCCGCCTCCTTGCCCCTGGCAACTCCAGATAAAGTGAGAGCAGCTGCATTGATGAGCACAATACATGGGTTCCACGGCAGCTTAGCTGGGTTCACTCCCCACTTGACTCTCCTTTGACCTCTGGCAGAAGAGTCAGTCCCAGTAGACTGCTCTGCCTGCCGCCTGATAAAGACTGTCTCTCTCTTGGTATTGACAACTCCCCCAACCGTCACCACCCCACACAACGACCAATACATGCAAACACACAGACACACATTCGTAGTCAGGACGCGCACTCAAACACAAAGCAATGGGTGCATCCTCAGGTCAGTCAGGGCTTTTTTAATTTGATTTGTGGGGTAAATTATTTTTAAATCAGGTCTGGAAAAAAGACACAGCACAAAACATGTAAGGAAAAGCTGTCAGTTAAGAACTATTCAGGACATGATCAATATTTGTTTCTTTCCTTTTTTTATACTCAGTAATAAGCAGAATTACAGCCTTTCTCTACACACTGAGACACAGGAAACACTAGAGCTGTGTGCACGTGCTGCAGCACCAAATCTATTTTCGATGTAAGTATGAAAGGCTCGTGATCGTTTCTTTCCCTGAGGGACCCATGATACGGAGAAAACCAAAGATAGTTTGATAATATGATGGTGATGAGTGAATACTGAGAAAGTGGTGCTGGGTAGAGAGTCAGGGGAGGGTATCATTGATGAGAAAAATACAGACAAGTAAAATTGTGGGGAAAAAAATCCAATATTTTGATCACAATTTTTTAACATCAAACCAAAAATGAAATGTAAATTAGGATTTTGCTGAAAACAAAATCAGATTCTTAAAACAATTCTCAGAGTCCTCTACACTCTAACTTGATGAGAAACATGCAGAAATATACAATTCCCCCGAAAAAATCCAAATATTTTCGTCATAATTTTTCACCATCTGACCAAAGATGACATGCTTAATTAGGATTTTGCCGAAGAATTTAGAAAAATCCTCAAAATGCTCTAATTTGATGGGAAACATGCGGACTAGATAAAACAAAAATCCAAAACTTTTTATCATAATTTTTTCACCATCTGACCAACATGCAAAATTAGGATTTTTCCAAAAAAATTTTTAAAAAAAGTCCTAAAAATATTTGCAAAAAATGAGACAAGAGTAAAAAGAAACCCCAAAACTTTCATCATGATTTTCATAATTGATTTACATAAAATATGACATGCTAACTAAGAATTTTGCCCAAAGAATCCCTGAAAGAACTCGGCTACCATTTAGCTCTTTTACATTGTAACAAAATAGCCTTTTAATTTGCTGCAGTGTCTACGGTGTCTGAATTGTGTCTGCATCAATCACACTCATCTCCCATGAGCCACGGGCCCTTCATCCCCCCAGGGACCTCTCAGAGAACACCCCCTCAGGCACATCACTCTTACTTGACTAGTGCGTGGGATTCCCTTGTTGTGCAGCTACAGACACTCACTGATGAAAAAAACTATACTGCCTGAACTCTAGCTAGTATATCACTTTACCATTTCATCCCTTTAACTTTATTTGGCCAAAAATATTTTCAATTTGCATTAAGAAACTTGCATTAAAAAACTTGAATATTTTCATTCGGTTATTATTAAATCCTAAACTGAAAACATTCTGTGGTATTGTCTATTAAAAAACAAACATTAAAAAAACAAATTAAATATATGATTGATGTTTGTATTTCAACTACGTTGGCTAAAGTTTTTTCCCTAATGTTCAGATGTACAGTGAGCAGTGAAGAATTCCAGTGAGTGTAGTTATGTGGCAGTGAGAAATCAATGTCCCTTCCAAACAGTGCACACACTCCCTCTGGTGATAACGTGACTTCACAACCACTAGTGCGCAGGTGTCAAACTCATCTTAGTCCAAGGGCCACATACGGCCTAAGTAGCTGTGAAGTGGACCAGACCGGGACAATCACACATAACACATATCGACAGTATCGACAAACTACCAACTCCCCCAGACCTCACATTTTGATGACCTGCTTCTTTCTTTTTTTTCTTCCAACGCCAACTGCTCTCATGCTGCCACATTTCAGCGCAGGCCTGGCTCTAATCAATGACTCCTGTGTTCGAACACAGTATGTGTGCGTGTATGTGTGTATCCAAACCACCTGATAGAAAATTATTTTTATTTTTATTGGAATGTAATTTGTAATTTTATTTTAAAGTCGGAGATGTGAAATTTTTCCTCTCTACTGTAGTTTAAAATTATTCTCAATGTGACATTGAGTTATTAAAAATAAGAATATACTTTATTTAATTTTCATTATTTCACTAACTTGGACCTAATGTTAATTTAAAACAGTCGAAATATGTTAGGATATGCTAGCTAGCTCAAAAGGGTACGTGCTGTATATATTATATAACTGTATGTGTTATATAATTAGGCCTTAACTTTTATTAATCTCCACAACACTCCAGTTGATAAAATATATTTTTAAAAAGTTGTATTTTTAAATACCGAATAAATTGCTATTTATTTTATACAATAATTTGCCGTCTTAATTGAGCATGACACGAACTTTAAATATACATATAGATGTGAAAGATGATGTGTATCATTTTTATGTTTTTAAAACATTTTTTTAAGTGTAATCCCTGTAATATTATTTATCAGGGACTAACAGAGCTTGGTAGCCGCGTGGGAAAATCCTTTTTTCAGTCCAGTCACGGCGTGACATCTTTTTTAACAGAGCGGCCTTTATGTCTGCTCAAAGATAAGACACTTTTTTCGATGGAAATAAAAAAAACAGTCCTAACTAGCGGAGAAGTGTACGCATGTGTGCATTTTTGTCCTCCCTAAGTATTGCCTTAAAGACAAAATTCAATAAGACGTTTGATTTTATTCCGTTTCCTGTTGTTCCTTGTTGTAAAATATATCTTTCATGTTTTACCTATACATTTATGTTAGACTAAACCGTTTTAAAAAGCATCTTCCCATAGGCTCTCTGTGGTTATGACGTCACGACGTGCTGCTTTAACAATAGGCCGAGTTTAAAAGAGGTCCGCTGTTCATGACGAGGCTTCCCCCAGAATGACATCTGAAGGAGTGCAACAGGGATGGACAATTTCAGGGTTCGCCGTCAAATTTACAGATTTGGATTTTTTTAGTTGACGCAGACGCCCAGAGGTTGTCCTTCTATTGGGGTTTTTGCTTCTTTGCGTGTGTTTTGGCTGGATGCAAAAATGTGCACAACTTGAATCCCGTGTTCTCCTCTCCACCGTGTCGTTTTTGAGAAATACAGCGCAGTGCGCTTCTCTACTGTACACCTGACCTGTGGACTTATTCATAACCGACTGTGGATTTCCACACGGAGAGTGAATGCCATTTCAGTTCGATGCTGTTGAAAAGCAAAGATTTTAGACTCCAGTCAAACGAGTCATTAAAGACGGACACAGGTGTTGTTTACACTGGAACACTCCGGACGATGGTTCACTGCACCAGCTGTAAGAAGCCCATTTCCGACAAGTTCCTCCTCAAAGTGTTGGACAGTCCTTGGCACATCAAATGTGTCCAGTGCTGCGACTGCAAGTGCAGTCTGACAGAGAAGTGTTTCTCACGAGAGGGAAAGCTTTACTGTAAGAACGACTTCTTTAGGTAAGCGGTCGTGTATTGTTTATGTTCAGTTGGTTTGGTAAACTGTTGAAACTGTAGAAATAGAATCTTCTAGACTTCTAGACAAGAACTGGTTGTGCTGCTCTTGTTTTTAATCACACAAGCACGAACGGTCACATTGTGTGGCTGTAAAATATTTTATATTAAAATGGCAGAAATAACAAGTCAAATGAGACTATATTATTTCATCCTTGACGCGTCCTTTAAAAAAATACAAATTTGAATCGTCATACTTTTCATCATCCTGTGAGTTATTCTTTAAGTTGTATAATAGTAGTGATATTAGCACCATTAACAACACCTCTGTCTCTCTACCGACCTCCATCGACTCTAACAGGAGATTTGGGACTAAGTGTGGCGCCTGTGCGCAGGGGATTTTACCCAGCGACCTCGTCCGCAGAGCCAGGAGCCGAGTGTTTCACCTCAGCTGTTTCACCTGCGTCATGTGCCACAAGCAGATGTCCACAGGAGAGGAGCTCTACATCCTGGACGAGTTCAAGTTTGTTTGTAAGGCGGACTATCACCACAATGACGACAACAACAACAACAACAACGAGGATGACGACAGTCGAAACGGCGGGAAAGACACAATCCTTCTCTCAGGTGATTCAGGTCGACGTATTTGGGCATTATTATTATTATTATTATTATTATTATTATTATTATTATTATTACTGCAGCATCTTTAAACAACAATGGCAACAAATAAGTAAGAAATAATTGACATTACAGCAATTATTGATGTATTTTACTATATCTTTCGATATAGTAAAATACAAAAAACAGTACAGTAAAATCAGACAAAAGTCTACAGACCTATAATATTTATATATTTTCTCTATTTTGTTCTTTTTTGTTCTTTTAAATATGTAGACGGGAACCGTGCTATAAACTTAATATTGTTATTAATATATATTAATATTGTACCTAAACGTCACATTAAAAATTGCTGTTTAAAATCGGGCACAAATGTTGCATATAATATATAAACCATATAATAATATATAATCCTTTTGTAATCTTAAAATTGATTTTGAATTTTGAAATTGAGTTGTCGATATGTTGAATAGTTATTAATTTTCAAAAGTATTATTCACGCACGATAATTGCTTTCCGAAAGCAGTCATCCTAATCACACTGTTTTGGTTTTCCCCTGATTTCAGTGACGACATCCAGCGACCTCAGTCTGTCCCCAGAGTCACAGGACCCGCAGGACGACGGGAAGGACTCGGAGACGGGACAATTGTCCGATAAGGACGTTTGCGGCAACGACAACGACGAGCAGGAGCCCGCGGGTAAGAGACGCGGCCCGCGGACAACAATAAAAGCCAAGCAGCTGGAGACACTGAAGGCGGCGTTCGCTGCAACGCCGAAGCCCACCAGACACGTCAGGGAGCAGCTGTCGAGGGACACGGGCCTCAGCATGAGGGTCATCCAGGTACAAAAGAGGAAATTACAAACATGATTAATGACGCCACGCTGCGGACCTGACCCGCTCTGCAAGCGTTATCGGACAAATCGGCCCAACTAGCGTCCGTATTTGTGAAGGCCACGTATTTTTGATATGTAGGTTATTTGGTAATTTATTTCTTTTTTTAATACTGTACATTTGTACTAAAAAAGTTTGTTGATTTTTTTTCGTGTCAAATTAATTATTTTCATTAATTTTCCAGAGGTTTTATCTATCTCTCTATCAAGAGAAAAGCCAAGAGTAATCTTTTAAATCAAATTTCGATTTGACTTAAAATGTTATTGTATTCTGAGAAAATGATAAACCCAAAACAAAATCAGCATTCAAAAATAATAGGAAGGATGGTTGTCATGGTGTAAGCGCGTGCGCGAGAGAGCGGGAGGGAGCGCAGGAGCAGCTTTCACTGGGAACAAAATATTTAAACTCTTTTTAAAACGGGAAACAACCAACTTCTCACTGGCAGACGGATGAATCGGTCCACCGACCGTCTTCTAACAACAGTTACTTAATTATGTGTGTTAATTATGACCGTTTCAAATTCATCCAATTGAAGCCCCAAAATAATGTGAATTTATGGCATTAAATGTAACTATTAGCTTTAACTGTGTTTACTTTTCTCCATTCACTTTCTCCTGCTTCCATAAGGTTTGGTTTCAAAACCGGAGGTCTAAAGAGAGACGCATGAAGCAGCTGAGTGCAGTGGGGTCACGAAGGCACATGTTCTACAGGAGCCCAAGGAGAATGAGAGTCCTGGGAGAGGGAATGGAGCCGGGAGAACTGGGACCACTCCCTTACTATGGGGGTGAGCTACGATTGGGGGATAAATGATTTTTTTTTTTTTTTTTTTGATGATTGGCTGCTCCAGAGTATCTGCGGACCCCAACCAAGAGGGTCCATTCTTTTAGGACTCCCTGGAGCAGATTTGGGTTTCACAGTTTAGAATACAGACAAGAATAAAAAAGTAATGGCTTGATTGATTGACTATAAAGTATTATCTTTTGGGATAAACATACAGAAAAGCAGTCAGTAATTTATTAAATAATAACAATAAAAAAAACCTAAAAAAATTTTTCATCAACTTGGCCTCCAATCTAGTCCCAAAAAATATTCAACTTTTTTTAACCTCCAAACAGACGCGTTCTGACAAAATAACTTTGTTTTTAGTGAATATAATTTACAATAACCATTTTATTAAAACATATTCTGTATGTATTCTTAATATATTATAACACATATTATTGTTATTACTATCATCGTTATTATTGTTTATTATTATGTTAATACTATTGTTGTTGTTGTTGATAATAATTATAGTAATAATTATAAGTGTTAGAATTGTAAACATCACTGGCTGCTGTACTTACATCTAATGTTATAAAGCAGCATCAAGATTTGAAAGCAACATAACAGAAAAAAATATATTTTATCAATTTCTATTTTTAATTGTAATAATAATTACACTTATAACAACAACAATAATAATAATATTTAACTGCTTTGTGGGTGTTTTTTTGTTGTTGTTATTGATCCACAAGTTATTCATATATAAAATAGACAAACTCTCTTGCATAATTATATTTGATGTTGCACTAATTCAAAGATGTTCATTACCACAGACTATGACGAGTACCAGAACGGAAACTTTGAGTACTTCCCAGCCCTGCCATCGTCCCAGGCTCAGACGCCCGCTGACCTGGGCTTCGTGCCTTCCTCCATCCCTGGAGTTCTAGACCACCACCTACACCAACACCATCAGGGCCACCACTTTGTAGGAGAGCTGCAGTACTTCTCTGACACCACCGTGTCTCATCACCCAGAGGACTCACCCAGCCCAGAGCCCAGCGAGATGTGCGGTCACGGTATGGCCTACACCCATGTGCCACGGGGCGACAGCATCTTTTCCAACCAGTTGTCACAGCCGCCATCAGACGTGAGTGAAGGCACCATCTGGTAATGATCTACAGTGAGGACGATGTGAAAACGTCAAAAACATATTTGTTGTTTATAGTAATTTATTTATTCATCTGTTATTTATTTATTATTTATATGTAAAATGTTTAGTAAAATAAGACATCTGTTTAATACATTTGTCATTAAATAATTTATACTTTTTTTATATATACAAACACATTATGTATTTATCTTTTAAAATGGGCTACTCTTTGTTTCTATTGGTAATGTGCTAAAAAAAAACATTCCGAATGACAGAGCCAATAAACTTTTGAAATTTGATTAGCCACTGTCTTAATTGTTACCCTGGTAACCAATAAAAACTTTCTTAAATGTATTTATACTGTTACTCGTTCTGACCTTTACACAGCAGCATCCTCAGTGATGGCACAACTTTCTTCAAAAATACTTCTTAAAAAATATTTACATATTATTTGTTAAAGAAAACAAAACGATTCAATTCAAATAAGCCAATAAGCCAATTGATATTAATGTTTCTCTTCCTGGATTTCCTTCAGGCAGGTACAGTGAATGGTTCACATTGTGCATTAAAGTCATTCACACATGCAATTTTATAATCAATGCCCACAGTATAATATAATTCCTCCAGCAATGAGCAATTAAACCCCGTCCCCCCTCCCACTGTGATTTTTGCTTTCCCTCTTTGCGCTGATCTTGGAGCGACAAGACACTGGCTTCTCCTCATTTACATATTTATTACATTGGACTCAAACCTGGCGAGTGATTGATGTGAAGCCTGACACCTGATTTTTTAGCAAACTATTATGACTGCATGGAGTGATGAGGGGGGTTGTGGCAGAGTGTAGAGAGTGTGTTAATTATTGATTACCAGGTTCTAATACGTAATCAAGGAAATAAAATATATTATATCTTCAAAAATGTATCTGCTTCCATTATTAGATTTAAATCTGACATTTTTCTGCCTAAATTTGAATTCATTGCTTGGATTTGATAGTAAAAACAAAAGAGGTTTTGAAAAAAAAATCTGACATTTTTCTGCCTAAATTTGAAGGAGGTTTTGAAAAAAATGTCACATGACATATGCATGTATTGCAGCAGGTTAAGGAGCTAAAGCCGACATATTTTTAGACCATTCATTTGGGTTTTTAAAAATTTTCGGGTAAACCAACTAAGGTATGAAAAACAGAAGGTTAAAGCATATTTCAAACGCCTACATCGGTTTTAAACGCGACACCGTGGTATATTGTCAAGCACAGTGGTCTCCATGGTTGGTTGCCTTTGTCCTTCAGTGCCAGGAGACACTGGTCACACTGGTCGCCTATGTGCAGGACCAGTCAGGAGTAGTAAACCAGAATTTCCACAGGGAGCTGGATTTAAACGCTTCACTGCCGTGGCTCTAACGTATGAATTTTAATGCAGCTCGTCGCTCACAACAGAACCACTGCCGGACCATGTTTGTATTCAGCTCTGCTCTTTTACTACTTGCCACAGTACGACTCTAACACTAAGCTCACAGTGCGTTTCGGTACAGAATGCTAGCCTTGGTTTTATGCCGTGAGGGATGCGTGCCAAATCACCACTGATCGAGAAAAAGAAAAAAAACATAAACACGGGTAATAATACAGGGAAATATATTTTTTTGGTTTATATTGAAATCAAATTTGTGTCCTTTTGAAAAAACAAGAAACAAAACAATAAAGAGATACTTACCCAACGTCTTTTCATCAACTTTTTGGACCAACGTGGTTCAGTTGTGAGTCATTAAAAGAAATAACGGTCCGACTAGTGATCCATCACAAATGAACAAAACCCTCAGGGAGATAAAAAAAAGAGTAATAGTGATTTTCAATAATACCAGAAAATGACTCATTTTCTCATTTGGCCTCATATGATGGTGGTGGGTATTAGGTACTTGAAACTCATTTCGTCTGAAATATTTGTTGGAGGGATGGCAACACAGGTGGATCTGAGAAGGTGGTTGACATAAAGGTAAAACTAATACTACTAATAAAAAAAAGGACGAGAGGAATACTTCAGTAATGTTTGTATCTCTTTATCCTTTTTTCAAACTTTGAAAGTAAAGAACTTCAATCAATGGATTTAAAATGACTGATGTGTTAGAATAACCATGAAATATACTGTATATATATATACAAACATATATACTGTATATAAAGACCCATGTATGTATATGTAAAAAAAAAAGAAATATTAAGCTTCAATGACTGGAAAAAAACCCAGTACATATCATAAATCAACAAAAAGTAAAAAAAAGAAAGAAAAACTTGATTAGTTACCTTTTTAAAACATCTACAGATATGAGCACTTTTGTTCAGTGTATGCTTTATTTAATTTCCACACTAATTCGTTGTTAATTCGTTATTTCCCAGAACTTGTGGGAAAAAAAATAACAATACAGCTTGGACCACGAGGTCGTTTCACATTTCGTCAACATTGTGTTTCTGTGAAACTAATGACAGCAGTTAGACAGCACGAAGCTTTCACCGCCTCTTAACGTCTGACCGAAGAAAAAAAAAAAAATCACATGATTCCTCTGTAACTGTTGGCTTTCACGCAGTAAACAGACAGACCAGACACCATTCCCTCTTTGGCAGTAGTAACTAAGATTGTTTCCATTTTTTCCCCCTGCTTTCGGTTGAGAACCTCAAGTGGGCCCCTGCAACTTTGTCTTTAAGACAACAACATGTTTTAATTAGTCACATCTGACGTAAACAAAGGTAAAATAAACGAATAAAACAAAGACATTATTTGTTGATTTCAGTTAAACCCGTCTATCGTCTAACGTAACAGAGCTTTGAGGTAACTCGGAAAAAAAAAGGAAGTAAAACTAACCTGTGTACAAAAATATTAAATAATTACAACATGAACGAGACTGCGTATTACAATTATCAATTCCATTTTTTTTTTTTTTTATATATCAACGTATGAACCTCCGCTGGAACAGTTTAACTCTACAGGTTTGACTATGGAAACATTTGTCAGTAAAGTGCATGTAAAGCAGCCTGTGTCAGTGTTGAGTTTAGTGTGTGAGCGAGAACAGACGGGGCAGCTGTATTTTTTTTGTTTTTTTTTGTCGGCCAGGCGGAACACACACACACACATTACCCTCTGCTGGGCGAGTGTGAAAGGGACCCTGTCCCTGCTCCCAGCTGGGTGCTGCCACAGTGTTCCCCGCCTTTGTCCGATGACTGTGTGCTGCTCCCCGGAGGCAGCAGTTTTAAAAAGCCACGTCATGTTGCTGCCGTACTAACGTATTATCGCCATCAAAATCACGGAGGACTATTTAAGGAGAATTTAAAAAAAGCTAGTTTTTAAATTATTTAAGCATTTTCAAAAACCAGAAACTAACTCTGTTAGTCATATGGACCGACTTAGTGAGATCATGGCCAACAGTTCATCAGTGACCTGGCAGATACCAGGGACCGTCATGTTGGCTCCTCCTGCCTCAGTTTGTGTCGCAGGCCTCAGATTCCATCCTAACAGATAGATCTGTTCAACTAAAGGTGCACAGTATAAGGGGGCACAAGCTCATCTGTCTAGGGTTGTGGGAGAACATGTTCAGTGTGGGCGAATGTGAACACATTATGATCCAATATGGCCGCCTCATCGGCGTAAACCATATTAGAAAAATAATTTAGGAGACGTTCTGGGCTAGAGAAAATAGATGTTCATAGACAACCTTTGATTGTAATACTCACATATGCCTTACACAGCGCCACTTCAAAATACTTGGTTACGGCTGTTGGCCGTGGTAAACTTTTCCAAATTATATAATTTATTTATATTATCATTATACTATATCATTATATTCTCACTTTTTCCTGCAATACCCACATTTCCCCAATAGATGGCGCCAAAAATAAAAATGCTACTTTTAGCATTTTAGCCTTTATGCATGTCCTGTAGATGTCATGTATCCTGGTTCTTAGAACGCTCCAGTCAATTTTAGGACAATTGTGGCCCGCGAGTCTAAAGTTTGCCCACGCCTGGTTTAGAACAACTACCAGAAATGTTAGTCTGGCAGGTTTAAGACACGCGTGTCCTGATCGAACAACTACCAGAAATGTTAGTCTGGCTGGTTTAAGACACGCGTGTCCTGATCCTGTCGGCCACAATGCAAATATCATCAGCAATCGCCATCGAAGCTTCATCATGTACCATGTTCGAGTTATCGTGACCTCATCATACGCCTGAATACAACATCCATTTTGTACCGTTGTTAATCAGCTCCCTGTCAACATATGCTAAATTTAAAATTTGTCATGGGTGTAGATGCTGAAGCTAAGCTTTTTTAAAAAAAAATCTAAATCACTGTTCTCAAATGAAAACGTAGAATTATGGATAAAGCCTCCATCACGGCCTAAGTTCTGCGGCCTTAACTCTGGCTCAGACAGCAAGGAAGGAAGAGAGAGAGAAGGGAGATGGCTGGCTTCTGATTAGGAGTTTGCTGATGTCTCCATAGTAGTCAGGATACGAACCACCTCTGTTCTCTGTGTGGGTGAGATGTGCTGGGTCATGTGCACGATTGAATCCATGGCAACCTCTGGGTTGGCTTGAACCAGGCTGAAAACGGAGGCAGAAATTAAAGAAGACACAACAACGGCGTGAAGCAGATTTGTTTCCCCGTCGATGTTTCCGCTCCAGCATCTCTCAGAATACTCACCTGCGGATCTGTTTGAGGATGTGATCGCGCCTGATGTACTTGATGTTCTCGTCGATCACAGACCTGGCGCCCTCCTCTTCGGCTAGATGTCTCTCCAGCCAGCCCACCACCTCTTCGTTGTTATCCCAGAGGTACGCCTGAAGACGCAGGGGAAGAGAAAAAAAAGGATCAGAAACGAGGAGAAGCACTGAGCAGAACCAGAGTGGGGTGTTGAATATGTTGTTGACTAGACCTGACAGGAAAATTTGTGGTGGTTCTCAAACTGTGGTACACGTACCACTGGTGGTGCTCTCTAGTGGTAGGTGGGGAAAATTCATATTTTCACATTTACATTTTCAACTGAATAAATCTGAAACATACCATGGACAATTAATACAACATTTAAACATCAACATCTTTATAAACATGTCTAAACATCTCTCCTGTGTGGTGGAAGCTAACAGGTACGGCCTACGCTGCTATATTCTAATGTTGGTCTTCATGGTGGTACTCAGAGAGCTCCATGTTTTCTCAGGTGCTACAGAGTAGAAAACGTTTGAGAATTATATTATTGTATTATAAAATATTCATATTTAATAATATCAAATTTTACAAAACATCATGGATTCATGAAGCAGGCCAGATTAAACCCTGTAGCGGGCCATTTTTAGCCCACAAGCCTTATTTTTGACAGCCTTGCTCTAAGCCTTAGAATCAAGTCAAGCCAATTTTTATCTGCATAGCGAAAAATTCACAAAACACATTTGTCTCAACCTTAGCTTTAAATTAGAATGAAAATTATTCTCCTAAAAACCCATATAATGGCAAAAAACAAAAACAAAAACAGAGTAACGTATATGCAGTCAGAGTGAAGAGATAAACCTTGTATTGCAGTGGGTTTTGCAAAGAAAGCTCAGCTTCCTCTAAAATGACTAAAAAGAATAAATCATTAAATATTCTATGAGTTGACGGTGTGAACATCGCAGTCCATAGAACCACAAAAATGATCTCGTTTTGAACACCGCCACTTCAGCTACTTCAACATGTTAGTGTATGAGATGATCTTCATATGCATCCCCTGCTCTTCTCTCGTATAATTGCAGTGGGGGTTTTTTTTGTTTGTTTTTTTTACCTTAACAGCTCCCTCGGCCTCCACGAACCAGCGGCGTAACATGGCCTGGATCTGACCGTCCGTCAGTTCGCCGTTAGCAGCTTGAATCTTCCTCTTCACCGTGTCCTCCAGCAGCAGACGCCGCAGACGCCAGTAGAAGAACCGGCGGGATGTTCGCCATTCAAGGATGTCCTGAGGGAGGCAGAGGAAGAGCGACTGCTGTCACTGTGCTCTCTCGTTTTTCAGGGTGCATGGCTGCATGTGTTGTTAACGAAGTAAACGCTTATTTATCAACTTGAATATAGGAGAAACAAGACGACGAATAAATCTGACCATTCCTTGAAGTAAACAGGTTCCCGTTTTAAAGTAGCATACAGAATTAATTCTACGGTACTGTATGTTAACACAAGTGTGAGATCTGCACCTGGCTCATTCTGGTTCGACTATTCATTCAAATTTCAGTATTTTTACACCCTAGAAACAGGAAAATAATGATTATTTTTATTCCTTAGGTGGCAAATATACATTGGTAAATACAACAACAATATACTACCATATATAAGTAGATTCTCCCCATGTAGTATTGCCTGACAGCAGGTCAGTAAAATCTGATCTTTAGGTTTTAGTCCTTAAAAATGACCTGGTGATTTACTTTTTTAAAGCAAAGCAGTACAATTTAAATGTATTAAAAAAGTAAACATAAATTGATATCTGTATGACTTTTATTATTACTGCGTGTATTATGCTCAGAACTACGACTCGCTGTAGCTTATATTTAATACCAGTATTGTTCGTACTGTAGTACATGCTGTGACACTATGGTGCATCGTATTCACTGAAGTCAGCGATGAACAGGATGACATCACACACGTCAAACGATCACAACCAATGTTACTCTATTACCTGCTAAGGTCCTTGTTTTTCCTTAGCAACATAACAGCAGGCAATTTTTCCCTTTTACTACGAACAACAATAATATGCAAACTCCTACAATAACGTTAGAGCAATACAATATTCAAAATATGATACGTGAATATCACGTCATCAATTCTTTCACAATCCCTCTGGTCAGGGCAGTGTCTGTGGGTGTGTTAAAGATGGGACTGGGGGTCAGAGAATGGAACAGCGCCAGCCTGAGGCTGAGGGATGTATGAGGATGAGTCTCAGCAGCTCAGTCACACCAGAGATTAGTCACCAGGTGCATTAGTTCCAGCTAAACTGAGTTCTTCCTGGAGGCTCTTTACTTATTCACGTATCACACATTAAAATCTGCAGCAGGACGGTGTAAAATTTTTAAACCTAAATCAATCTAAAATAAATGAACATCTTGACAGCTGGTGCTATAAAAATGTTATATATTATATTTTTGTCACATGCTACGTTTAATGTGATTTCATGATTACAATAAATAGAATTCTCTTGTCAACATTTTCTGTATTAACATAAAATGATGTTGAGGTAGTAATCTGCAGGTTTAAGAATTCCGATCCCAAACCTGATCGTATAAAAAGAAAGGCAGCAAAAGTACTCACCGAGATTACCCCCTTCTCCTGCATGCGCCCTGGGGTGTCATGGAGGTCTGCAAACTGCACAGCCACCTGGTGGTAGATGGACAGCAGAAACTCTTCCCGTTCCTTCAACTTGGTCTCCAGCTCTTTGCGGTCAGGTGGGCTCAGCTCTGGGGTTCCTGAGGTTGAAGTTTCACCACAATGTTTTAAATCAGATGATACAATCAAAACCAAAAATACGACAAACACAAACGCAAAAATGATGTATCGCTTACCCAGTCTTTCAGCCAGGCCCATGTAGACCGGATCCACTCTTCTCATGGTCTTCACCAGGTCTTTCCTTCGGAACTTTATCTCCACTGTTCCTTCAGGCTCTAACACTCCACCACTGAAGAAAAAGATTGTCGTCATTGCACGAAAGTATATTTGATAGAGAATATTTCAAGTAGGTATGGCTCCATACAACTGTTTCACGTCGGATACTGATACTGCAACTTGGAGTGTCTGCTGATGGTAATTCCTGATAGTTATTGCTGTTGCTCAGGCGATAGCGGCCTTGTTTACAGCAAGTTGCGCACGTACGGCCAATGCTTTTACATCTCAACTGTGAGAATAAATTAAGACTGACTCTACATGATGTAGAGTCAGTGTAGATGTGCACTGGCTCAACTCACCGGCTTTCTTTGTCAGCGTACATCTCCATGTGTCGAGGGTTGATGGTAGGATCGATAACCACCCAAGAGCCTCCCCTTAGTTCAGCCTGAGGTGGAATGTAAACCAGCACTGGCTGTTTGTATTCTCTCAGCCCGTCTACGATATAGGCCCCAAACTTCAACACCTGGTCATACATATCTAAAGATGGATGGATAGACAGATAGACGGATGGACGGATAGATGGATAGATAGACAGAACTTATTAGAAAACACATTTAAACATGATGATACTGATATAATATAATACTATGCACATGTTGTCAATTGTGTTTTGGGGGAATATTGGGTCTGATCTCGGTTTTTTACTTACTATTAACCCAATGATTCCCAAGCGCTGTGTCTCAGCACATTGTTGTGTTGTAAGAGATTATCAAGTGTGTCATGGAAAATTATCCAGTTGAACTTAATTGTTCTGAAAACTATTTGTTTTATACTACTCATCTTTTGATGTCTTTCTTCAATTTCTGCAAGTAGATCAGGGTTATGTTCAACTAAACAGGCCCAGATTTTTTTTTTCACTTAGAGCAGGGATGTCAAACTCATTTTCACCGGGGGCCATATTAGCAATACAGTTCCATTTGAAGGGCCGGTTGTAAACGGAAGACTGTATAGATCAGGGGTCACGAAATGGCTTGGTGGGCCACATTTGGCCCCCGGGCCTTGAGTTTGACACGTATGACTTAGTGAGTATACATTTTAGGGAATCACTTGTTGGATGTTTGTATTAGTGTCTCCATGGGATTGTATCATGGGGAAGAAATACCTTTCATGCCTCCAGAAAACCCTCTCCAGTTGGCGAACACTATGAGAGGTAGGCCTTCTCGGTTCAGGTCCTTAATGGCTTGTGCAGTTTTGAAGGCAGAATCTGGGAACCACACTTGTCCTGCCTGTTGGATGATCTAAACACAGAAACCAGATCATTAGACTCATTGCTCTTAGTTATCCAAAGACTTTTTTAAATGACAGCTCCAGGGTAGCTCTTACTTTGGCCTCCGAGTCCAGATTGGCAGGATCAGCTGGTATTGAGAGCTCAACTGACCTGGTTTCCACTGCAACAACTCCTGTGGGTATCCCGCCCAGTCTGTGGGATAAGAGAGGGTTTTCAAAAATATTGGTTAAAAAAAACAAAAAACAAAACATGTCTACTTTTCTCGGCATAAATCACGATTCTGGAACACTTGCCTGGCTCTGCCTACCACCACACTCTGGGCCCACGGCTTCATAATCTCCATGAAAGATCCTTGATCAAAGAAACCACTCTGCCAGTAACCCTTAGGAGCTTCATTAAAAAAAAAATGGAAGGAACGACAAGGGGTCAGTAAGGGAGTCAGTAACTGAAAACACAAAGGGTAACAAACAACCTGATTTTTTTCCCACATTTATCAAAAGATGTTTAACCGTAATCACATCTGTGACCTTTGAACTCCCCTGAGCTGTGTTGCTCATGGTGAGTTGCTCAAGCTATACACTGATTCCTATACGACTCACCAATAGGGATCTGTATAGGGATCAGATGTCGAACCTAGTCTTAATCTTATTGTTACCAAAATAATAAATACCACAGCCTAGAACTAAACAAACACTGTTGTGTTTTACCATTTCTGGAAGAAAAACTGGCATGTAACCAGAGTGTGTGTGTTTTCTTTTTTCTGAATCTGTGTTTTTGGCAATCAACCATGATGGATGACTGACAGGCTGGTATGTTACCATTCATTTAAACCTCACCTGGGGACCAATATTTTAAAAGTCACAAACCTTCGCGACACGAGTCAGTAGACATTATTCATAAACTCCTGGGAAACATGATGCTAAACGACCCCAAAAAAAATCTCTTGCGACCCACCTGAGGGTTGTGACCCAATCTTTGGGAAACAACGTTGTATATGACATTATTTAGATCAGCAGTACCAAAATAACATTAGGGTGAAATTATATAGTGGTATTAAAAAAAAAGTCTGAAATGTAAATCTGGGCTTGTAGTCCAAAAAAACAAACAAACTAATAATTAATGCAAATATGTAAAAAAAAAGAAAAGTGAGGGGATATGTAAATGAATTAATGATCCACCAAGACAGCATCACTCACTCTGGCTGGGCCGCCCCGCCAGCATCCAGCGGGGGTCATATGGGGCCTTGGTGGGAATGAAGTCTATGAGCCGATCAATGGGATCCTTGGCCATAAGGATAGGCACTGGGCTTGATGTACACTGGAAAAAAAAATATACAATGCATACAGATTTCTGTTAGCATGATACGATTTTAAATGTTTGTTTAAATGTCATATTCAAAATAGAAAAAAATGGTTAAGCACATTTACTACATTACTGCTCCGACATCATTCAAGATGCCAGTGTGAGCACAAACGAGAAAAGTGACAAGATTTAATGCAAATTCAAATGACTAAGTCTTGTGTTTAATATACCGTAACACTACAAAGACCTAAGTCTTTATGACTTCAGCAAGCATCTTAATTTAAAACAGGTTACCTTAGGCATGTAGGACAGCCACTGCAGGAGGGTGAACACTCCCTCAAAGTCATCACAGACAGTGCAGTGAGTCACACCGTTGTTGTGCATGATCTGTATTCCACCCAGCTGATTGTTTGACGTGTATACTTCTCTCCCCAGCACCTGCAGGTATAAAAGAAATGTGATGGTTATAAGGAACGATTAGTGGCCTAGGAGTTAAAGGAACCCATTACTAAAATATAACTGCACAAGATTCTCCATGGTTTTCATTGTATGGTTAACGTCGGGTGCTTTTCCCTAGTCTCCTGAACTTAAACTCGTAAAGTTTGGATTTTATTCGCATAAAGACAGTATATGAGTATATATACTGTCTTTAGTATATATACTAAAGACAGTATATATACTCATATAATGTCTTTGCGAATAAAATCCAAACTTTACGAGTTTAAGTTCAGGAGACTAGGGAAAAGCACCCGACGTTAACCATACAATGAAAACCATGGAGAATCTTGTGCAGTTATATTTTAGTAATGGGTTCCTTTAACTCCTAGGCCACTAATCGTTCCTTATAAACAGTAACATTTTATGTTTGTTGACAGAACAGGTGGACCTCGCATGGCTCCGTAAAAACAAGAGGGCGGCTCAAGCCCCGCCTACACCTTTCACCTTTTCAGCCATTATTTACACGCTTTACTGTCGGGGATGGCTGAAAATCTAGGGCACAATCTTAGAGCCTGCAGGCCTAAGAAACACTGCTGCTGCCCAGACTTTCAAAAAACCTCAGTTTCTGTAGGCCATCATCTGCTTCATTAGGATTTAACAGTAGGGAGGAGTGATCAGGACAAAAGAAGAGGAGGGACAGAGATGTCTGCCGGCAAGAAAATGTGTCGCCAGCCGGATCTGACGGCTCACTGGGGTATTTGTGCTAGTAGTTACTAACCAGTTGCCATGAAAATATGAAAGCATTCCAGCTTATAATTTAATGATGATCTGTGGGTGGCAGCCTCTAGCTCGCTATTAATTTTCATTTAACAGCTAAGGAACCAAATGCAGGATGAGCCGAATGTGATTTGCCGAATACTTGTCTTGAAAATGTATTTCATTTTGACATAAACACAGGAGAGATTAGTGGAACCCGTCACCTGAAAACTTGGAAGTAATCAGATAGTTTTATAATTTTGGACAGAAACACACACTCAAGATTCAAAGTTAACAATTTAAAGCCTTTTTATTTACTTAGAGTTTAGTAGAGTGAACCTGGACTATCCTTTAAGTTTCAATTTATTTATACGCACACAAGTGTGAACTGAGTATTGATTACGCTGATAAAGTATCAATTCTAATTAATAAATACATTTAAAAATTCAAAACAAATCGCATATGTCACATGCGCATCTTTCAGGCTAAGTTACTACATACAGGCTTTTGTGCTTTTACCTGCCACGTTTCAACCTTTTGGATGGATGAATTGATGTTTTTTATTTACTTAAATACATTTAAAATTGGTGGACGGGGGAGCTAGAATATTTGACTAGAATATTTTTTTTATTTCCTCATTAGCACCTGAGGGAGATTTTAAACTAAACTCTGTCTTTTTTTTTTACTTTACCTTGTTCAGTGCTCCAGCTCCAGTAAGAATAATGTGAGAGTTATCCACCTGGATCGTTCTTTGTCCCAGCCTCACCAAATATGCCCCGATTCCTATGGCTCTACACGTGACCTATGGGAAAATAATGTAGGTCAGAGAACAAACAGGTCTTTGTCATGAGATGAGACGCAGGAGCAGATGAGTTGCCCCTGTGTCTGATTACGTTTTTTTCTACACACATCAGTCCTACCAGGTTCATGGTGATGATTTCGTCATAAGCCAGAGAAGATTCTCCTGCTATCATTCCAGAACCTTTGAGATTCTCCACACCGAGTCCTTCATCCTTTCCAATAATGTCAGTGATCTTGTACCTGTATAATGACACTTGAACTGAGCTCACTCTGAGCGACACGACACAACTAGGGCTCAATCGATTGGTCAAAATTTCAAGAATGAACATTGAATAAAACCCATGTAATCTGATAACCAGAATATTGGGATAGTATAGGTCAGAGGTGTCAAACTCATTTTCACTGTTCCACTTAGAGGGGCCTAAACGGGAGACTGTATAGATCAGTGGTCCCCAACCCCCGGTTCGTGGACCAGTACCAGTCCATAGGTCATTTGGTACCAGGCCGCAGTAGGACAGAGTGAAAAAATGTACTTAATTTTTATTCATTTACTTCATTCAAAAAAAATCAGTCATAAGCATTTACTTTTTTTATTTAAAAATAATCTGGAGATATTTTAAAAATAATATATCATTCAGACTCTGACACAAACAAAATAGAGCCTAAAAGATGTTTTATTTTGAAAATTAAATTATCCTTCAATGCTCAGCACCTTGCTACCGGTCGTAGTAACGGGTTACTTATTGCTGTGTAATAAAAAAAAACTTTGCTGCATGGACTTTACTAAATGCTTTTTAAGCTCCCGCGGGCCACACAAAATGGGTTTGCGGGCCTCATTTGGCCCCCGGGCCTTGAGTTTGACACGTGGTATACTGTAGGTAGTATAGGTATCAGAATATTTTCCGAGTCGCAGTATCGGTATCGGATATGAAAAGTTGTACTGAGCCATCCCTAATACCAACAGCTATGTTTCTATGACTGGATAAAATCCCAATCTATTTTCTTATATACTACGTTCAACCGTAATATCACAGAACATACCTGGACTCTCCCTCGTCCTCCACGTGTTCACAATGCACAGAGTTCAGGGCTGAAACCTTTTTGTAATCCTGAGGTGTGAGGTAGAGGTACTTGAAACCCTGGAGTAAGAACAGCACATACAGTACATACAGAGAGCACCGTTATTAACCAGGGCAAACAAGTATGGAAATGTTCAGAGAAATGACCTTCAGATTTACACCTACGGACCTTATTTGGGTCAGAAGGATCATGCCAGGCCACATGGAACATGTGTCTTATTTCCTCTGCCAGTCCGATGCGAGCGCCACTGTTGGCTGCGATGTAGATCCGGGGGATGCCGCTCTCACGGGCCATTTCCGAAGCTCGCAGGAACAGCAAGTCCTCCTGGGGCCCGAACGATCCGATCTTGTGCGTGATATCATTACTTATGACGACGATCTCACGTCCGGCCGGACACTCGGGAGTCCGCAAGGTCATCCGCCAAGCCACCATTCCGATCTTAAAAGACAGAAGAGAGGCACTTTTATCATCAAAAATAAAGGACAAATATTAAGTGAAAACAAAGGGTGCAATTTTGAAGGGCGCATTAGAAGATAATAGCAATACATCTACTGACCTCGTTGCCTCCCGGCAGTCGGTTCATCTGCACCAGCTGACCTTGGGCATCAAGGACCAACTCTGTAAAGGTGAGCAGCTCAGAGGGTAGAGGACACTTGGGTAACTCAGCGTAGGCCTGACAACTGTGCCACAACTTTTTCAGAGCCTGGAACAAACAAACAAAACACCCACAGTGAGATTATAATGTGATTTATATTTTTATATTGATATAAATTAGTTGTTTTTTTCCCCCTTACCTGTCTGAACATTTCAGGAAAGTCATAGACGTAGGTGGTGCCTAGAGACTGTGCCTGGAAACGTTTGGACTGCAGCAGGTCCTTGGTGACGTAGGGTGTGTTTATGAGCATGCCATGAAGTGGACCCTGTTTGTCCCCATATGCCTGGAACATGATCTGAAGGAGGAGGAGGTCGAGTTACATTACGGATGTAAAGCAGAACAGATGTAAAAAAAAAGAAAAAAAGAAATGCTACTGTAATCTATTTTTCAAGAAATCCAACGGACAATTTCGAGTCCAACACTGACTTACATTTAGTGACACAATAGTAAATAACAAAGTACTTTGAACTCATTATAATATTTATATACTTCCCACCCATGTCGATGAGCTCTAGTGAGTGATGTGCAAATGAATACAAGATGGATGGATGAAAAGAGGAAACGTAACTTACCTCAGCTGTTAGGGAAACATGTCACTAGATTAATAGCCAATCAGGCTTACAGGGGAAATCTCTGTGTATTTTTAAAGTGTTTTAATTGACATTTTTATAAGTAAAAATGTAAAGGAAAAAGGGGGGGCAGAGGGCAAAACCAACCCCGCCAAACTGCCCAATCCGACCAGTCACTCGAAGACAAAAACTGGCCCTCCAACAAATTAGTGACCCCTGCTTCAGATTTTTCAGAGTGTGAAGAACACACTAGCATTAAGCTCAACACTATAATTGCTGACTAAGCATCGGCAGCATATGCAGTCGCATTAAAAATAACTGAAAAAAAAAACTTCAATGTGAGAAATTGACCGTTTCCAGGATGGAGCTGAAGTGCTTTTCCTGGAATTGGACAACATGAAGATGAGATGGAAGATTATTGAGCGCCCCACCTGTCGGTCTTTGGGCCCCACCTGTCCGGTTCGGGAATCAGTGACCTCCTTGTAAAGGCTGATGTCGAGGTAGTAGCCAGACTCGTTGGTCAGAAACAGGCGGATGGGGATTTGCTTTCCTGTCGGAGTCAGTCGGATGTTGATTTTCAGCTCGGCCTGCAGAACCCGCAGCTTCCACAGTCGGCTTCCGTAGCGCATGACCATGGAGCGAACGGACTCTTCGATCTGAAGTTTGAAGGGAGGAGGTGTGTTAAAACTCTGCTCTGTGGTTTGACAGTGTGTACGGTAAATGTTTTTAGTGATGGTTTTGGCGATAACCTTTGACGGGTCCATGATGACTGTAGGAACGAAGTTCAGGAAGATGTGGTTACAGTCGGTCCTGACGGTCGTGTTGTTAAAAGCCACCTCCAGCTCATCCATAGCTTCCAGCAGCAACCGCTCGGCTTCATTGTGGAGGTACTCAAACGAAGCCTCCTGGTGAATGTACAGACGGAAATAACCGTCAACAAAGTAAAAAAAAAAATAGACATACATATAACATATACCTATATACATTATGTACATTTACATGTATTATTTTTTTACACAAATGAAATAAAATATAAATACTAAAAAGCATTTACAGAAACAAATAAATAATTAAAATTTTCAATTTAATTAATCACAGGCTAGCTGTGGATTAATAATAATTACTCATGATTAATTTAGATCAATCAGCATTCCTAAATATGACAGAAATGTTTTTCTGTATATTGCTGGAACGGAAAGAAAACAAATAACCGCAGGTAAATGTATGCATTTCACACCTGTTTTTATTTGTGACTAATCCAAATGATGGAATTATTAAAAATGTATTATGTAAAAATGTCAAGAATAATTTAAAATTTTAATTTGGGTTCATGGATGCAAACAAATCCAAATGATGGAATTAATAATATGTAAAAATGTCAAGAAAATTTTTAAAATTTAATTTGGGTTCATGGATGCAAACTGGGTAATTTTTTTTTTTTTTTGAATAATGAAGTAAATCAAAATTTTGTCGACATAAAGGTTGTTTTGTGAGATGCACAAAACTCATCACCTCTAGCAGCTCTAACCAAGAATTTTACAGGTGCCATTTCTGCTCAATCAAAAAGAAAGAAAGATACTTAAAAAAAATACAGGGCAATACTGATATCATTAGATTTAAAAAAAAAATCTGCTGTAAAGGTGATGGAATGACAATACGTTATTGCCTGCAGTCCATCTAGGCTCGAACCTTCTATACTGTTCACATATCTATATACAATACACACTTAACTACATTAAAAAATGTGGAAACAATGACACAGCAACAGCTCAGTGTCATTCATAATGGCACTACCAGAATTTATTGCAAAATTCTCTTTGATTTGACACATTAAATTTTGTTGACTGTCAAACACAATAATCCTTTGTTTATTTTTTTTGTGTCGTCTTGACTTGAGTTGCTGTTAACCATTCATGTATACTCACTTTGTCTCTCGCCCGGAATGTGAAGAATTTAGGGAATTCTCTCTGTGTGAAAATAGAGAAAACAAAATAAGTCTTAGGGAACAGAATTTATCGCTAGAATAATAGCAGAAACATCAGACAAAAAATAAATTTGACTAAATTAAATTAAAAGATTTGGCTATGTGATAGGAAGCATTTCAGCTTAAATTATTTGGCTTCGAAAATAGAGGGTTACACAGTTCATCTAAGAAGAGATGAGGGTAGTTTAGGCAATTGAATTCTAATTTGGGGGCATTTCTTTTTTTTTTATTTGTCAAAAATAATAACAGAGTTATTTTCCATTTTGTGAAAATGCTCATCGTGGCAGTCTATGCTAACAGAAAAAAAACACACCATGCTTTCTATGGGCTATTGAAGTGTTTTCAGAGTCTGTCTCCATACGTATAAACGCTGAGGATTACTACTACTCACGTGAAACCTTTGGTCCATCTCACAGTTGATTTGTTTCCTGAAATCCTGTCATCATAAATGTAGCAATTGCAAGGCATGCAGAAAGAGATACAGAGACAAAGAGGACAACAAGCTAAGTTCCTGATGCAAATCGTCTCAATTACCACAGCAATGTCAATTCACAATCAATACATAGAGTTTTAGTCAGCGTACAAAAAAAGCGGAGAAGCAGAATACTTGGTTCGTATCAATAATACATGCATTCCGGAATAACTCAACAGAACAGCATGCACGAGAGCGTCTAATTAAAAGTAGAAAAAAAAAAAAAAGTCTTACCTTTTGAGCCACGAGGAACGTCAGCCTTCGTATTCCATGTTCAAACAGCAGGGATTTCTGGTATTGACAATAAAAACATTATAAATAACAGGATTAAACGCCTCTGTTGGGGCATTTGTCTGTCATGGCTCCCGACCTTTGACAGTGTGAACTCTCGGAACATGGCTGCCAGGCTATCGTCATCGATGTCCCCGTCTGTCTTGATGGCTACGTTCAAGATGTGGATCGGTTCGTCCTGGACACTCTGGATGTACGAGCAGATGTTTTATATTTATATAATATATTAAAAAATATTTTAGTGGTTAGTGACCCATACGTGTTACGAGAAGGTACTGCGGGCGGCCATGACATTTTAGAGTGATTTTTTTAATATTAAATTCCAGATGGTACGTTTCGGTCAGGTATGCCTTCTCATCACCTTGTTATCGTCTTCACCATACAGAACAGGATTGCCGCCCTCTGGGAAAGTTGGACTTGAGGGCGGAGAGTCAGAGAAGCAACTTAACACATCTGTGATGTTCCTGTAAGACGACAATGTGTCAAACGTGTCACTCACGCATCTTTACACATCAACCCAATCAGCACAGGTTTGTTTTTTTTTTAGCATGGACTAACCTGACAAAGTCCTGGAAGGAGCGGAACGCAACCATCGCTCCCATTCGCTGACAAGGCGGAGTAAAAGACGTGTCAAGCAGAACATCGCTCACACTGGCTACGTGTACCATGCCGTAGTGGTTCAGATTGGATGAGAACGACATCCTGTAGGGTTTTATCAAAAGGACAGTCATTATGAGAATCTGCTATGCTATGACATTCACATCAACCTTTAAGACAGGCATGGGCAAACTAAGGCCCGGGGGCCCGTTCGCCTTTTTAATCTGGCCCGTCAAACTTTTCCAAATGATATAATTCACATCAACCTCTAAAACAGGCATGGGCAAACTAAGGCCCGGGGGCCCGGATGTGGCTCGTTCAGCTTTTTAATCCGGCCCGCCAAACTTTTCCAATTTAAATAATTTATTTATATCATTATACTTCTGTCTTCTCCCTGTAATACCCATGTTTCCCCATTAGATGGCGTAGAAAATGAAAAAAGCATTTTAGTAAACCCTCCATCTATCCATCCTGACCTGGCCGCCCTGTTCAATTTTAGGACAATTGTGGCCCACGAGTCAAAAAGTTTGCCCACGTCTGCTCTAAGATTACGGCTGTTACGTCTCAGCTTCTTGGCTAATTGAGACACTGGGATTTATTTAAACTGTTGGAGGCTCTGTGTTATCAAAATGGGACCAGATTAAATCTTAACAACACCACAGAACACAAAGATAAGAGCACATAATATCCAAATTCTTCAGATCACCCTCAAGTTAGTAAAGCTAATCAAAGCACATTTTCGTGTCACAGAAACAGGCTCACAAATCCAAAAGGAAATCCATTTCCAAGATTTTGAAAAAAAAAATCAAAAATAAAAAAAAATTGATTTTGTTGAGTGTTAGTCTTCTGATTGCAGGAAGCCCTCCCAAAAGATACACCCGAGATGTTTTGTGTGTCAAACCTGTCCAGGTTTCCCGATTCTGAGACATTTTTCTTCACAGCGCCATCTTCCTTAGGTTTACTACCTTGTGGTTTAAGAGGCTGGGATTTATTTTCCTGCAATTTAGTTTCCAAGGTTTTTGTACTGTCCAGGATTGGAGCAGACATTTTCCTGGCAGGACAGTCACAAGCTGAAGTTCAGGAGATGTGCACTTACTCACAGCGGGGTGTTCTGTTTACCTGACGGCACATCACTGCGCTTCATATCACCACAACACCAGCACACATACACAACTGACAAGAACCAATCACTCCTTCACAAAGACAGAAAACACACGTTTGACACAGAGGCCGTTTGCTAAAAGCCATGCAGTTGACATTGAAAGACTTGACCTGACTACAGTCTGTTTGCTGAACATCTGTGCCTCGTGGACATTTTTTTTAAGTATCAGACTTTCTTTTTTTTTGGCGAATCAAACAAGAGTCCATTGTTTCAAATATCATTTATCTAATTTTCAAATATAACATTCCTACTTTGGCAGTTACGTGTGTTTTATTATGAATAATGTTGCCAGAAAACCTAGAACAAAAATTGTCAGTATCAACCAAGCTGTGCTCGTAGTAGTCGACACACTATAACCACTGATGGCCACAGCCTTTCCACTACTAGGCTGCCATTTTGAAGTTGCGATATGGAAAATATCCAAAGACCAAATGAGAGCACAGCCATGATTTACTTTAAAAAAATAAATATTCATAAAAATTTTAAAAGAAATATCTGCTTCAGAAAATGTCTTTTCTTTGTGTTTTTGTCAGCCAAGCCTTCAGAGCAAAAGTAAGAGGTGGGAATATTAGTTTTATGTGTATAGTAGCAGCACAATCACTTTTTTTTTTACTGTACAATCTATACTAACAGCATCTGTGAGTAAAAAGGAAAAAACAAACAAACATATTTTTTGTAACAAACAACAGACTCATGTTTCAACCACCTGAATAAATTATGTTTCAATTATTGTTCTGACCGTGGGGTTAAACTACAATCACTAGTACTTAATGCAAATTAAATGGATGTTTACAATAAAAGAATGTGTACAATACCTGTTAAGTGTGGGGATGTTCCCTCTGCAATCAAACAACATTGATTACTATGTGGTTAGTGGCAGGCATCAGGAGAGGAAGACAGTCAAGGTAGAATGTGTGTGTCTTTTGTGTCAGATGGATGGAATGAATGGGTATGGGTCAAAGGTCAAACCAGACAGTGATGTTGAATTCCCATGTTTTTTTTTTTTCGTATAAGGTATTTTTGGGAATGCATGAAGATTTCAAGTAAAAAAGGCCTATATGCTCACGAGGAATGTAGAAGTAATGTTTCTACTTTGTTTCCCCCAAGAATTATCACAGTCATTTAAAATTAACTACATAGAATTTTTGTATTCGTTAATGTTAAAAACACTAAAGTTGAGCATAAATGTCATATCCCTAAGCATTAAAATGTAAAAAAAAAACACTTCAGTCCTGACATTATTCTTGGAGACAAACTACAGAAACCTGATACCTACTTGTCCTGAAGTAAACGCTTAAATTTATAGGATCGTCACAATGCCAACAACAGAGTTAGTTCAAACACATTCAAAGTTAAGTAGTAGCAATTACTGGAGAAAACCACCTATGCAGGAATTCCATCACAGCCAAAGCTGACAGGGGAAGAACAAGAAACACAAATTGATGTGAAACTGAGCTAGTAAGAGAGAGACAAGTGGGGGACAAACAAAACAGTCACAGTCAAAACGAACAACCACGCCAACAGGACGCTGAATTAGTGCAAACACGATGTTGTGGAGCTGCTCTTAAATCAGTACGTTTTCCCAAGTCCCAAGTAAATATGGTACAAAGTGGGATTATTTTAAGGAAATTGCTCAGGCTGGAAGCCTTGTTGCTCATGGTACATCTCTGTGATATGATGGGAAAAGCACATGGGATATGTTAACACAGAGAGCAACAATGACAGACCTGAGAAGCAGGAGGGCGCCATAACACCATGGATAGTAGGGAATGTCAACTACTCTACAGACACACAGGCAATGGGATAATACTGTACCATCGTCACCAAGGAGAAAGCAGGCAGAACAAAGTTAGCCACCAGGTGGTGACAACAGAACATAGCTGCGTATACTAATGCTTCAAAGCAGCAGCAAAAGCAGGTGGTTAAAAAAAAAAAAACTGCTATTGAAGGATGACTTGACCGCAGCCGTTGATCACAGCTGTTTACACAGGATCATGCTCTACAGCGCCATCAGGGTTGGGCAGTGCAGAGCAGGCGAGGCGAGGCGCAACACAAAAGCAATGTAACACATTCACTCTGTTACCTGTTGGGATGTGAGGTCGGCAGCATGAACTGGAACTCCACTATGCACGTGTTGTCCTTCAGCTCTCGGTGCTGGACGCTGTTGAGCTCGTAGGCAATGTACGCTCTGCGCACGTAGACCTGCAGTTACGTGACCACAAACAGAACCACAAATGATAGTTAATAATTGGGTTTTTGGAGGACAGTCAAGATCTTCTAATTGTTGTTATATATGACAGTCAAGATCTTCTAATTGTTGTTATACTGTATATAGACATTGTCATCAGTAGCAGAAATGTGAATGTCCATCAGTCGCCTCATGTTCGCCAACTGGCTTTAGACGTACAGTATGTGCTTACTGTCAGTGTCTTCTCGATGTCCTCAATTTTACCTAATATATATATATTAAATTTATTCCGTTCATTTACATTCACAGTAAGGTAACAAAACACAATACACTCCCATTGTGGTAGTTGCGTTCCAAGACCCACAGTGAAAAGGGAAAATCCGCGAAGTAGAGGCGAGATAGTGTTTATATTATTTGCGTATTTATTTACCCTTTACGAACCTCCCTCACACTGTTATCAACTGTATTGTTCTTTCCCACACAATTATATGCACAGTAGAGTTGTGTAATAGAAATATAAAACAGGGAACATCACTTTTCTAACAGGATGACCACAGGCTGAAGCAAAAAAAAAATTGCCTCTCATTATTTCAACAAAGGGAAGCCATATTCCCAATAATACAATTTTTCTTCTTTTGAATGTCTTTTTCCATTAATGTCATTGCTGACTTCATGTACAGTATATACATATGTTTCTGCATACCTAGAAACACATACATGTCAGGATAATGTTATTTTATATATTGCATAATTCTATATATATTATCAAAACTGTTATTTCACAGCATCACCACATTCACAGACAGGCAAGAATTATATTTTAAATTAGTTTGTACCTTTGGTTTACCAATGAAAATAGTCTTCTCTAAGTCATCACCATGCCTGTAGTAACTATTCAACTCTAAATATTATGTAAAAGCCAACTGCAAACCAATCGGATCTCACCTCCAGTGCGGCCATCCTCACGACCTGATTGCTGTGGTAGAAGAAGTTGGGCAAAACATCGAAGATGGATGTTTCTGACAGGATCAGTTTCTAGAAAGAAAAAAAATCGGATAGTAGCACGTGTTATTAAATATGCTGATGCTATGACATCACGTCACGTTATTTTTCTCCTCTTTTGCCTACCTGCAGGTTCTCAATGCAGAACTGGTGCCCGTACATATCTATAGCAGACAGGAAGATGGACTCCACCTGGTTGTGTCGCAGCTCGTAGGAGGGAAGGTGGGAAGCAATCAATACCTGTGTAAAAAAAAACAGAATGTGAAACATCAGCAAAGTCCATCGAAGATAGTTTAGTTTTTCTCTATTAACGCTGAACGTCAATGCATTAACTGTGAGGAATTACTGACACCTGGTGGTGCAAATCTTACAAACATTGGGAAGTACGACAATTGACTAGTAAATAACTCAAATTACTTTCAGCCATTTCAGTTAGAACTGTCACACAAGTAATTGTTAGTTTAGACATAAAATCCAAAAAATATTTAAAAAATAAAACAGACAGGTTAGTAATCAAACTGAAGTAACAGTTAACTGCAGCAATTGCGTTTAAGCAGTCAACTCCAACAACTTTTTCACCTGTCGAGCACGCAGTGCTACTTTGGCGTTAGTTGTCTTGCTGAGCTGAGTAAGTTCAGTCAAAATGGCCACCAGTTCCTCCGTCAGTGTCTGTTCACGACCACAGAGCTGGTCCTACAAACAAGAGGACAACATCACTCATTAACAGAGCAATTGTTAAGCAGTGCTTTTATTGGGTAAAATGCTGACTCGTTTCATTACTATAACACAGGAATCACCTTATCGGAGGCTAACATTATTATTTTATGGTTATTATGGAAGTCGTGTTTGGATTGGATGGTTGAGCGGACCCGATTCGGCCAGTTGATAATCACTTCATTACCATAGCCAAATTCTATTCTACTATGTGCATTTGGAGTCGTCAATATATCAATACAATTAAGCAAAAAAAAGGTCAGACTTACAATCAGCATCGTGACCACCAAGTTCCGCTTGGTGACTTGCGCATGGGAGAAGATATAGTTGAGTACGTTGGCCATCTCCACTTTATTTTCCTCACGTAGCGCAAACACACATTTGTCGTAATGCCCTGTGAATGGACCCAAAATAACACAAAAACATTGGTAAAAATTCACCTTATCAGGGCTTTACTGTCATAAAGCAACATCACGGAGAGACATTTTTAAGATTCGCTGAACAACTCAATGTTTGACAAACAGGAACATCCTGTATATGAGAAAAAGAATTCACCGTTCTGGAACTGGATCTCAACTTTCAGGTACTGCCTGAGCAGGTCCATCACCACTGCCTTCATGTGACCTCGTATACCACTGCGATATCTGTCACAGACATGAGAAGAGAGGTGTATCAACAAAAGAGACACTGCTGAGTCTATTTTCTATTATTCTAGGCAAAAGGTTGTCAAAAACTCCAAAATGTATCAAATGACATAAAGAAAAACATCTCATAAACAAAACTATGTGTATTTGATTTTGTTGTAATATTTCATAAACATCTCAGTTCCAAATTTTATTTTTTTATTTTCTTATTATGCCTTGCTGTCTCCCAGTAGAAATTAATTTCCTGCGATAATTACTCCTTAGGTCTCACGAGATGCTGTGTAATGAGCGATTTGCTCATAGAAATCCTAATGTTGCGATGCTAAGTGAGGTACTCACTTCTGCACCAGCTGCACGATGCTCTGTGTGTTCATGAAGAACACCTCCCTCTCAGACTTCTTGTTCAGCGTTGCAGCGTGACTGTCCAGGATGTTGGCGATCTGGAAAATAAGAAAATGAACCAGGAGGATATTTTAAGTTTCATTCAAATTCTTATTTGAAACTGTCAAGTCCATTGAAACGAATGTGTTATGTGAATTTGGAATACGCAAATACAATTGACTTGATTTTTTTTTTTTTCTATCTGTAACTCTATATTCCTCACCGAGTATATAAAACAAAGAAATCCAGTTCTCTCTTTCCTCACAAGCTTGAAAAACACATTTTAAATTTCATTTTGGTTAACTGTGATTTAACTACATCCCTTTTTTCCATGGTGTTTGACAAAGTTATACAATTGTGTTCTTTGACAACCTCCATTGGCTATGGAGAAAACATTTTATTTTTTATTTCATTTTATATTGTGGGAATGTGCTAAATAAATATTTCCATAATTCTGTAATAGATTTTTTTTCTCTAAAACATTAATATTAATTTATGTTATAGAGTAGCCATAAATGCAATGGTACGATTTCGATGGATTTTTTTCCCAAGTTTTCACTGGCGATTGAGCATAGCGTCATCTTATTATAAGATAAAAGCACGAACCACTGTGTGACCCCCAGATAAAAAAATTACAATTCTTTATGTTCATGAAAAAAAACCTAAAATAATTTGGAAACACTGGTTGATAAACCAACTGTTTCTAATCATGGTGATGAATTTTACCTGCTGACTTGGGAACTGGCAGAGAACAGAGGTGATGTTACTGGCATACTGGGCCATCTCCTTTTTGATGGACTTCTCCACGGCAGGGGGAATGCGACCCGACACACTGGTCATGATGTCTTGTAGCTCCAACAGAGGTAAAGAGGGGTCGCGCATGGTCTTCATTAGCCTTTCCACCCATTCTTTCAACTAGGAAAATATCATTTAATCGGTCGTTACACAACAGGCCGAAAGACGGGAACGGCGATATTAGCGCGTCTTTAATAATTACCTTAGCGTTGAAGAACGATTCAGGAAGACAGAAGCCATTCATGATGTGGACGAGGTGGTCAAGTGTGTTGTGGAAGACTCTGTGGAGCTTCTCCCCTCTCAAAGCAACTGACTGAAGAGACGGCAGGGCCCCAGTGTGCAGCTCTGCCTACAGGACACGTACAAATGCTTTTAAATATATATATATTTTGAACACAGTTACGCACAGGTCAAAAATGTACACAGAACTTAAAACAGATTTTTTTTTTTTTTTATCATTCATTACTTGCTGCACTCTGCTCGGATCATCTAACTGAAGCTTGGCAATGACACAGCCAGGTTCCAGTGCTGCTCCAGCCCTCTTGACGTAGTGTATGCATCCAGACTCTGCCGTGGTAAGAGTCATTACCATCTTCATCACCTGGAGGTCAAGGAAAGGTCACAGGTTGCATCTCTTCTGTGTACTCCAGTCGATATGTACTGAATATCTGATTCCGTATATAAACCCATGTAGACATATATATATTTCCAAATACAGCGCATTTTACCTCTATTTCAGCATAGCACTGGCCAGCGAATAGGTGCCCGCCGTCTTCCACTGTAAACTGAATGAGTTTTCCAGCTGAGGGAGATCGCAGCAGCGACGGATCATTCTCCTTCTCAAATACACACGTCTTGTTTCCAATAGTGATGCGATACCTTCCAAGAAGAATTATTTTTTACCATATTATTGAATGAAAGTCCATACAAAGTTAGGGAGGTTTGGCATTTTTTGGCTCGTCTAACCTGTCCACCTCCTCCTTCATGTACGTAGTGTAGCTGCTGCCATCGTAGGACAGGAGAAGACCTCCGTCACTGAGCCGATGGACATCGACCTCGGCCAATGAGTCGTTCATGATGACCACGTAAGAGTTTGGAGACTGCCGTGTCACCGTTAGGACATACTTTATGCCCTCGTAGATTAGCTCCACGTCCACGGTATTGAGAAGTGTGTGTGCTGGCAGCACTTGGCCCCTGATCAGACAGAGAAAACAGAGAAAAAATGTTGTATTTATTTTTCCCCCAAAAACAACGAAAGCTATGCCTTTATATGGAGTTCTTTAATATACATATTTTTATTACCTTTCCAAGGAATGCAGGAAATTAGACACACTGTTCCGGAAGTTAACGTCCGCCACATGGAGCGCCCCACTTACGATTCCTAGCATGGTATCAGGACGCTCTGCCTACACACAACAAATATAAAAAGACATTTGTTATTGAAAATGTGGTATTTTCATGAGAATGTCGGGTTTTATTTGTTCAAATTAGATTAAAAAAATTAAAATCTCAGATATCTGCGTCGCCTTGACATAGAGGAGGACATTTCCTACCAGAACAAAATATCTGTCTGCCGCAAAGTTTTTAAGCAATCACAACTGTAATACCGTAGTAAGAATATTGTCCCAGGACATAAAGCGTTTTCTGCACCTACTCCCTCCCACGTACAGTGTTCTCTGGCGTCATCATGGGGATGATTGAAAAATTGCAGTATGTTTTTGTGAGTCAATCTGTGTAGGAGTTCATTGTTTAAAAATGTATATTCACCGCCAGTATATCGATAAAGTACCACAAGACAAAAGATCACGATAGATTGTAGTACTGATATTTTTGCCACAGCCCTGCTCTCTCCTTACCTGCATTTTCTCTGAGATAAGTCTGTCCAGCCAGCCTGTGTCAATGCTGTTGTGTTGGAAGCTTTCTGTCTCTAGCAGTTTTATGAGATACTCCACTGTGGTCCTGAAGTCTCCTCTGATGGACAGCTCCTTTAAAGCCACCACCATATTGCTGCAGAAAATACAGACCGAAGTTGAAACATCTGCACAGTAAAGAAACTGCATTTGGGGAAATATTCAGCAACACCAAAACAGAGAAAACTCACGAGATGGCTTCTTCACGATTCTCTCCCCAAGAGAAGCAGTGTCCAAACTGGGAGTCAGCAAACTCATGCAGTCCTCCAGCAGCCGCCACACTGAAGTATCCCCACACGTTCTTGTTGCTGCGGAAATTTAGCTCTTGCACTGTTCCAGAGCTTGGCTTGAATCCCTACAATCAAATTAGATAAGATCTTATATGTTGGCTGCAGAACAATTGGGGGACATTGTGACAAATCAAACCAATAAGAAACTACATGTGTATTTTAAGCTACGGCTTTTGATTGTTTGTTTGTTTCATAATAAGAAACTACATGTGTATTTTAAGCTATGGCTTTTGATTTGTTTCAAAGTAGCAGGGAAATTTACCTCATCAGGATTTTCGCTTGTGATTCGTGCTGCGATGACGTGACCCCGTGGTGACGGCGCTGTGGACAGACCCTCAAAGTCGATGTGAGTGTCTCCCCAAGGCTGGACACCGTAAAGCATCCTGATGTCTTTGATCCGGTAGAGGGGGATACCCATTGCAATCTGAGCAACAACGGTGTGGTTATACACACGGCATATTACTCTGTGATATCAACGCTGAGGCATATAGTCTTAAAATGTTAAAAACAAATACAGCAGAATAATTTTCTATTGAAAAACTATTACTGAATTTAGAAAAACCTAAAACTGTGACACACTGTACAGCCACCAAGGAGTGTAAAGCAGTAAACGAATTGCAAGCGTTACGTTTACAGTAAGATTTAAAACTTGCCTGCAATTGGGCGGCAGGCAAGTTGACGTCGGCCACCATCTCAGTACAGGGGTGTTCCACCTGCAGACGGGGGTTGAGCTCCAGGAAGTAGAAGCTGCCATCCTGGCTGTACAAGTATTCTACTGTACCTGCGCTGACGTATCCCACCATCTTAGCCAGCTTTACTGCACACTTAAAGAAACAGAGAAGGTATATTCATGAAAAAAACGATTGTCCGTGGTTCCAAATCAATAGCTTGACATTTGCTATGATAGAGAAATACCTTTTCCATATCCTCAAACACATCAGACGTGGCGATAGTAGCTGGAGCTTCCTCTATGATTTTTTGGTGTCGTCGTTGCACGGAGCAATCTCTACCAAAGAGGGAAATGGCGTTGCCGTACTGATCAGCTAAGATCTGGACTTCCAAGTGACGAGCGTGTTTGGCAAGCTGCATGACAAAAATCGGGGATCCCGGGACCTCTGTCTGGACCTGAAAATATATATTAAGATAAATTGATTTTAAATGTAAAATATAGGGAAGCTATATCAAAAAACTAAATGTAAAATATAGGGAAGCTATATCAAAAATATCAAACTAAACGTACAGTCAAACATTATGCATTCAGAATAAAAACTGATTTGTTGAATTTTTTTTTTACCTGTCTGAAAAGGTTAGGGAAATCATCAGCAGTGTTGACTTTACGGATTCCTTTCCCTCCGCCCCCCTCAGAGGCCTTCACCATGATTGGGTAGCCAACCTTCTCAGAAGCCTGGCAATTAAATAAGCACCTTTCTATCATACAGCCATCAGAGATGTGGAAATGCATATTTCTATTTTGCCATGGTGAACAATCAGTGTGATGACACGCTTACGGTTAGGCCATCCTCCACGTCCTTGATACAACCGCGCTCATATACATCAGAAGGGACATTGATGGTCTGCTTTTTTTGATCGTTTTCTGTCCATTCTACTGTCAGGCCTATGAGCAACAGGAGACACAGTCAAAAAGTATTCATCCTTTAATATATATACATATATATACAAATGTACATATATACACATATATATATATACATAACTGCACAAAAGAGGGTGAGGTAGCCGACTGCAACACTAATAATTGAATCATTGATTATGACCTTTTCCTTAATTAACAGCATGAGCAGGCCAATATAATGTGACAAAACCATTGAGAGGACATGAACTCTGAAAAGTACAAGAGAGAGTACTAGGGGTATGCTAAAATATAGATACAACAATATTTCATCTTGGGGTATTTTAGTGATATACTGGCGGCAAATATCAATATTTTGACAATAAACATATCCTTGTTCTAAACAGATTCTCTCACAAAAACCAACTGCAATTTTTTCAATCCTCCACATGAGTGTCCTAGAGAGGGAGTAAGGCAAAGAAAGCTAAAGCTAAACTAGCTATCTGTCAACTCACTTTACGTGCTGGAACCCTATATGTGGCAGGCGGGGGGGGGGGGAGAGGGGGGGGGGGGTTGACAAAGGGACAGGGAAC